>NW_005842089.1:770259-795159 GCF_000455745.1 Alligator sinensis
GATTCTCAAACATTTTAATATAAAAATAGCCTGCAAGAGCGCTTTCCCCTCTATTCATGGCTGCAAAACCAACTTCCTTTCCCATGCAACATCCTTATGGAAAATACTGCAATTGCTTACACATGTTTAAGTACATGGTTTGCCCTTTCAAGGGAAACTACACCGTCTATTTTTATTCTTCATTTCATCTCCCACATTGTTCCCCTCCTCTTCTTCACATGCTTCTATACTGTTTAGTCATTCTTCCTCCCGGGCAGTGTCCGATGCCCAGGTTCTCCCAACTGTAGCTCTAGGTTCTTCTGCTCATGAAGTCGGTCCTACTATTTTGGCGTGTATATGTCCTCAAGGTCACTCTACTTCTCTTCAGGAAGAAGTGGCCCCTAGTGGAAGCTTCCCCAGTTCCAGGAAAGAAATCCAGGCACTTTTTTTGCCTGGCAGAATTTGGACAGCTATAAATGCAGTGGAAGGAAGAGAAGCCAACATCATCATGTTACCTGCTGCTTTACATTTTTTTTTACTTTCCAAAAGCAACCTTTTTCTTCGCTAATAGTGGCTCTTGGCTCTGGAGGATTAGCAAGGAGTAGAACAAGGAAACTGCAATATACTGAACAGAAGGTGCAGCCCCCTGAGCATTCGGCTAAGGTAGGGAGGTGACATTTATGCAAACTCTCTAAAAACTCAGATGCCATTGAAATCTGTTAGCACTGAGGAAAAACTCTGAAGACACTTTCGCATCATATAAAGGAGCAGTTAAGGGCACAAATAAAAATAGGACCTGCCTTTGCTGTTCACCTTCTGCTGCCTACCCAGTTGTCACTGGTTTGGGAGTAACCAGCAGATTTCCAGGATGAAAAGTAGGGAACACAGGCGTCAAATGTTTTGGGCTTCAACCAGATGAGATGAAGTATATTCTAAGGGACAACTTGTGCTGCCCAAGATGTGAAGCAGCGTTCTGGTCTCTGATAAGGCAATGACTGCCTCCCTCTATTCTCTGTAATGGAGGAGAACTGCCCGAAGTATGAAGAGGAAAAATAGTGTCTTTAATCAGTTTTATTACCAGTTTGTGCTGGTTTCTGCTGCAATCTATGAGAGTCCAACTATGCTCAGCAGCAAGGGAAGACCGACCGTAAGCTTTAGAAGCAGCTGCATTTTCTGTACCAATGTTTACTACTAATTATACAAAGCACAAGCTAAGGTCATATATCCAGTTAATTCTGCAGCTGAAAAAGCTTTTAAATATTTATGATCGCAATAAACCAGTATTGATTTACTTGCAGTCTCCTAAACTCTGGTCTAATCAATTAAAGTTAACAAAAAAAATAGTACAAGCCTTCAAGCAAAATTTGTTTTGGACCTTTTAGCAGTGTATGTCATCTGGTAGGGAAGTGGGGAGGGAAATGGCAAAAACCTAGAGCAACTTAAAGATCACATGTCATTTGCTGTTTTGTGCATTCTCTCTGCCTCTCCCATACACACAATTATTTTCTTATCTAAAGTTACCTTATGGTAGGCGAGTTACTTGAGACTACTCCTTTCAAGGGGTTATGGGGGATTTTCATTGTTGGATCTTGAGGCTCCAGTGAGACTCATGTGGGAACTCACCTATCTTGTAAGTGTTTGACATTCAGGCACCTGCACTTCAGTCACTCAATTTATGCTGTCACTTGGAAATGAATTTCTGTGCAGGAAACCAGAGTTCAGATGGAAATAGTTGCTGAAAAGCAGCTTTTATCACTGCTTTCATGCTCTTATGCTAATATCCCAAGATGAGGATTTTTTTTAATGTAAAGAAGGGCATGGAATCACATGCATCTTTAGCATTGGATATTTAGCATAGGCTGGGATAGGACCCATGTTCAATGATTTCATCTCAGTATAATGCAGCCATTTGAATTATAAACTTATCTATAGCAAAAGATGACATGAAGCTAGCTGCTCAGATATGCTTCCAGAGCATTCAGATTCCCTGTCCATAAGATGGAGATAATTATATTAATTTGGTAAAGCATCTTGTGCTTTATTATTAATATTACTATTATTATTATTGATATTATGTGTTGCAACTGTAGATAAGGAGCAAGCAGGAACAGAGCACAAAGTGTCTTATGACAAGAGTCATACCTTGTACTTCCTGCATTTCAAGAGAGAGGAGAGACCCTCGTGACAAGGGACTTAAGCAATACAGCCAGTATATATAGGTCTAAGAATCTAAGTATCTCAGAGAATTTCCAAGTTCCCAGAGACCCCTTCCAGAGACCTCAGTCACCAGATGAGGGTGCTGGAGAGAAGTGTGGAGATGATGAAGGGGTAATAACATGCCAGCCTTCACACAGCTGCTACATTCTGAGCTCCTCAAGAGGCACCTTCATGCAGAGATTCAGAGCAGAAAATAGAGGTGGCAAACCTTGGAGTAGCATTTGTGGCCCATTAGGAGACATCAGGCTACCCAGTTCACAGGAGGTCCCAATGCATTATGGTCTCAAGAGAGGAAACTGATGCCGTGGCAAATCCCAGAGATGGCATCTCTGTCTAGAAAGAAGCAGCAACCATTTGGAGTAAAGCCTTGCAATGGGAGCTCTCCTGAATTCCTCAGGAAGTACGTAGCACCTATGCCAAGGATTGAAGACCCAAAGGGTAACTCATCTTCTCCAACCTGCTTCGCCTGGACCCCAACCTAACACGCTTGCGCCTGGTTCTCTTACCACTGAAACAAGCAGCGGCCGTGGGCATGTGCAACTTAAAGTCTAAGGATTCTCAAAACCCAGTGGTGGAAAGATATACCCTCCACTTACTGGGGGAAAATGAGAGATTCGCTGTTTTATACATATCCTCAGAGCATGTAGAGATGGAGTCAACCAAAAGACCAAAATAAGCATGAGGAGCTGTGTCAAATGCAAGTGAGTTTCTATGATGTACTGAGCCCCAAAGAAAGCCACAAAAATCTCCCAGTGTAGCACAACAGTGCACTGAAGTGTCATATGTAAGCATTTGTACTGTGTGAAATGTCAAGGTGTGTTCAAGAATGGAGCCAAAACCCTTAGGCAAGCTGAAGCATAGAAATGCATAAAAAAGGGGGTTAAGGAGGGAGGGGAGGAGCTGAATAAGTCAGGGGAAGCTCCTAAGGGAGCCAAATTCCTAAAATAAGAGTTACCATGTCTCAAATATCAAGCAGTGAAGGCCCAAGGTAGCAAAATCCTATGAACCAGAACATATAGAGAACAATTAACCTAGTAATGGTAGGAAGGTCAAGAAAACAGATAAAAGCTATCCAGTGTCACAGGATAATGGCAGTAGGCAAAGTAAACTGGGGTTGTGATTGGTAGAAACCACTGAAAGACTCTTCTAGAGCACTTATTCCAGCTACATTTCTAAGGGATGCCATGCGGAGGCCTCTGATATACTTTTAGGTGGCCACAATTTAGGGGGAAGAAACAATTTAGCAGGCCCACATATGCTTCATGGAGTAACCCTCCTCCGCCCAAAACCAGAAAACAATTAAAAGCTCGGTGAGTTCTTGCCTGATTGGCGCTGCAGGCATGGGACCTAGAGTGTAAATCCTGCGCAGATGGTATCTTTAAAGAGCAAGAGTTACACCCACTAAACTGACAAAAATCACACCCACGGCCCTCTTCTTCCCCAATATCATACCATATGCTGCCTACAAGTTTCTACCTCTACTCCAAACAGATTTCACGTTTTAATAACTTAAGGGTAGGCCAACTGCCAATGAAATTATATGCATCCAAATGTATTAATATGCACAAATTATTGCCAGTGAATTGGCACAGAGCAGTTCCAACAATCCACAACACACAAGACACTCCACATGCTGTTTACGCATTTTCCTAGTTCCAGTATAGAGTATAGCTGCCTTCTGTCCATGCAAGGCCCAGAGCTAGCTGCAGGCTTGAAGAAATGGAAAAGCAGGTCACAATACATCAGTTCCAAGACCAGCTCCATCATACTTCTGTTTTTTGGTCTACTGGCCTTGCTGGAAACTATGTTCTATACCCAGCAAGTAGGAACTATATAGAGGTGAAAATTCAACATTAAATCTATGCTTATTCCATTTTTTTTAAAACATCTCCAGGACATGCCTTGTTATATTATGAGCATTGCTGGGTTCTCCACCGTAACTGGGAAGGACTGATTTGGGATACATTCAAGGGTACATCTGTAGTGCACATTGCAACACAGCAGAGATGATCTCAAGCTACCTCAGGTGATGGAAGCAGTTTGGCGACAGTAGCAAGAAGCTCCATACAGTCTCCTCTCCTCTGTTTGTGATTTAGAGCTAGCTTGCGTGCCTCTACGCTGTGCAGCATTACGCATTGCAGACACTCATGCAGTGTCAAGAATGGCTTGCCTTCTGAGAATTACTGGAAGTTGTATGTGTCTGACAAAACAATGACAGAAGATAAGTGCTTGAGCATGTTTAGAGAGATGATTGATTTATCTTCAGAATCCAGTGACCAGTTAGCTCTAGCATACTCGCTGGACACAAGGTTCGCCTACCAAAGGACGAAATTTGCATGTAGGCCACTGCATATTTAATGAGCATTACTTGTAACAATTCTTGGTTTAAGTGTTAAAATTATTATCTACTGGTTTACAAAACTGTACTGCTACAGCTGCTTCCAACACCAGTAGCTCTCATCCTAAGCACACCACTAGATACACCATCTATCTCCAGCCAAGCTCTACATTACAACTGTATCTGCTCTGAGCCCACTGATCAGGATGCCCACCTTGAGGATCTGGAACAGGGATTCCTACACTTACCATACTAAAACAGTACCCACTAATATCAACAGAGCTAAACTCAGACCCTACTTTGATCTGCCATAACGTTGATCCTAAAACAACAACGACAAAATCCTTTTCATTGTCACCCACAGCTCCCAGCTTGAACACCTTGGATACATCATTAATGATGTCCAACCCCTCCTGGAAAATTATGACCACCTCAAAATAGCCATGGGGGACAAACCTATCCTGATTTACAGGTAGCCCCCCAACCTCAAATGACACGTCTCCAGCAGCAGACTACCTAACTCCTATCACCAAGGCACCAGACCTTGCTCCAGACCCAGATGTCCCTCATCAACACAAACCACATTATCACTGGACCAGACAACATAGAGGATAACATCTGAAGTTCATTTACCTGCACCTCTACCAACATCACGCACACCATCACTTGCTTACAGTGCCCCTCTCCTGTCTCCACTGGACAGATGGGGCGATCCCCATGTTAGAATGAATAAATGCCGATCTGACATCAATACCAGAAGGATGGACGAGCCTGTGGCAGAACACGTTGACCTCCCTGGACAGTCCATTGCTGATCTTAAACAAAACTTTAAAAATGAACTTGAATGGGTAACTGCAGAACAAGAAATCACCCGCTGGATTGTGTTAAGTATGGTCTACACCGAGACTATAGATATTATCCCATTAGCTGGATTAGCTTTTATAAGGCCTAATGTCCCTCAGTGGGCTCACTGCTTTGTTCTTCTCTCCCCTACCCACCTTGCCTCCCCCAGCAGTGCCCCTCCTTTTCCGCCCCTGCTTCCCTACTCTTTGTATTCTAATCACTGCTTTCTGTTTAGCAGCTGTGCTTCCTGCAGTCCCTTTACAGCATCTGATGAAGCCCTCTTCTTACAAAAGCTTATGCTATACATCTGATTTAGTGAAGTCTGTAAAGGTGCAAATCTAGCCTGTCTTCTGCCTAGAATCTAAGACATCAGCCATGCTGTCTTGTTGGCAGTTCTTTGGTAAAATTTCAATGAGGGAGTCCAAATTTCCTACGCTCCCGCAGAAAATTGGTCAAACAAATTATGACAAATGGCCAAAATCTTATAATACAATAAAGCTGAGCTCTAACGTCTAGACGGATTAGCATCCAATAAATTGTAGCAGTAGGCAGTGTATAGAAAAACAACTTAACTGCTTTACCTCTAGATAAATAATCAGCTAGAAGACACAAATAAAGAACGAACAAATATTTCAGAAGGTTTGTTGACATCTGTGGAGAATGAAGGAGGTAGCCGTATTATTTTTATGACCATTAGGTGACTAAGTTTACCTGCTCAGGTTTGCTCTGCTTCCCATCTGGATTCAAAGGGATAAGCCAAACCGGAGCTGCTACCTGGCTCTGTGTGGGAACTGCAGACAACGAGTCCGAGATAAGCCACATCACTGTATCCCAGAGCCGATCCAGCTGCATCCCTTTGAAGCTTCGCCTCCAGTCAAAGTCTAGATGACTACTTGAAGGGAGGAGGAATACCTCCTAGGGAGACTTCTCAGAGGGAAAACGAAGAGGCTTGGAAGGGAGGGAATCCAAAACAAAGCCATCTGAGCTGATAAAAGGCAGGCCGTCTCACACTGTGGGATGCACACAAGACATCTCGAGGGATGGCAGTCTGCTTCTCTCATCCCAAAGATGAAGGTCTGTGGTCTAAGTCAGTCTCATCCAAGCCGACAAAGACAGAGTAAGGTTTAAGCCAGGAGAGAGCTGCACGCAGACTTTTACTGCTTTTTCGTTATCCTCTGCTTGCCATATACCACCGGGGGAATAAATGATGCCACGTTTGAATCGCTGATTACAAACTGACAGATTAAAGGGCTTTACAGGTGCTAAACCCAGCTGGATCTGTCTGGTACGGATGGTAGGGGCTGCAGTGCATGGGCCCAATCTAAGAACAGGAGGATCATGTAGTTCCAGCCCAGGAAAGGATGAAAGTAGTGAAATTTTTATACCAAAGAAAACCATGTGTAACGTGACAGCATGCAGGAACTATAAAAGCAATGCTTTTGAAGCAAAGCAGTAGAATCGCTTACAGCCTTCATATTACCACCAGAAATCCAGGGCCAAGCAGTGACTCTGCAGTAGCACATCTGAGTTTCACAGGGTAGCATTAATACCACATGACTTAGGAATCCTTGCCCAAAGCCATGCTGGATCACCCAGTTGGGCTTTCTCCATTAGTTAACAGGCATAGACCAAATCCGCAAAAATGCACAGCTTCAAACTCAGGGGCTGGGTATGGAACCAGGCCCAAGTTTTGGACTACCAATCTATTGCTATAAACTCTGGAGAGCACTGCCTTCTAAATTACATCCTATTATAACATACATTGCATGGCCTCCCTCATCCCAAATCCTTAATAACCACCTCGGGTTACAAAATCAAAGTATTTTCTGTGCAAATGCTGTATATGACAAGTTTCCAATACAGGAAAACAGAATTAATTCAGCCTCCATTACATTAATCTGACTAGTTCACATACAAGTAATTCCATGAAGTTTAAACCTCAAACAGAGCCCACAACAGTTATAGTTCAAGTCCCTGCAGCTAAGTATTTTTGGATATACCAAATTCACAACTTGTAATCCCCAATTTCATGCTCTGCAATGCACTGCAATAATTATATTTTTTTTATGTACACACAAGTCTTCTGGTGTCTGTTGGTCTTTTTTGCTCTTCAAGGCATTATTTCCCTCGGCTAAAACATGGATGACACATCCAAACAATACGGGGGAAAAAGAAAACTCAATCACGAGCAAGCTCTATTAGAATGCTTTCTAACTTGTGTGAAAGATTAGGACTCTGCAAAAGAGTAATGAATATATGTATTTTAAAAGAGGCCCATTTAGGTTGCTGTTCTGACTTATGCCTAACTATTCGGTGCAGAAGAAACTGACCCAAAGAAAGAAATCTACAAAGCAGAAGTGGCAAATTAAACTTTCAAGCATAACCCTCAAACTAAATCTCTCTGCCAGAACACACATTTAGCAAGTCTCTGCAAAAATTCATTCCAGTGCCAATTTGTGGTCAAGTTCAGACTTTTATCCTCAGGTTCCAGGACTCAGGACCCCTCAAGCAGCACTCTCAGAACTCTGTAAAAGTTTTACAGAAAAGGGATGCTGGTAAACATACAAGATTTTCCTCAAGTAGATCTACTTGGGGATGAGCTCCTAAATATCTCATTCCTAGGGGTGCTAAAAATAATGTTGATGTACCATAGAGGTAGTCAACCCCCAGCCCACGGGCCAGATCTGGCCCCCAGCACTATGTCATCCAGGCCACAGATCCAAAAATCTGGTGGCAGGGGAGCAGTGGCACCAATCCTCTGCTATCAAATCTCCAGACTCATAAGAAGCCTCAGGTCCTGCACGCTAGATCAGGTGCCCATGGCAGCCTGCAGCTGATCCTAGCACATGGGGCTTGGAGGGAGCTGCGTGCAGTGCCAGGGCCTGATCCCTGTATGTGGAGCTGGGTGGCGTGGTGCCAGGCCCTGGGGCCTGATCTCAATGCATGGTTCCAGGAGGGGCAGCATGAAGCCCCAGGGCTCTATGCCAGCATCCAGGACAGGGGGCCTGATCCTAGCATGTAGGCCAGGTGGAGGCAGCATGGGGCCCTCCAGGGGTGTGAGGCTGGGAGGAGGCAGCATGGTGCCAAATCCTAGCACACAGGGCTCAGTCCAGTCTGGGGACCAGCTCCATGACACTCATTTGCTACAACAGGAGATCAAAATTGGAGACAGTGCAGTAGAGGGCAACAAAAACGGTTAGGGGTCTGGGGCACATGACTTGTGAGGTGAGGCTGATGGAACTGGGCTTGTTTAATCTGAAGAAAAGATGACTGAGGGGGAATTGAATAGCAGCCTTCAACTCCCTGCAGAGGGGTTGCAAAAAGGCTGGAACTGGACTGTTCTCGGTGGTGGCAGATGAGCAATGGGCTCAAGTTGCAGCAAGGGAAGTTTAGGTTAGATTTGAGGAAAAACGTTCTCACTGGTTACCCAGAGCGGTTGTGGACTCTCCATCCTTGGAGGTTTTAGGACCTGGCTGGACAAAGCCATGGCTGGGGTGACCCAGGTGGAGACAGTCCTGCTTTAGCAGGGGGTTGGACTAGACGACCTCCTGAGGTCCCTTCCAACACTCATTTTCTCTGATTTTCTAGGATTCAAAAAACAGAGACAAAAAAAGTCTTCAGAGATGAACAGTATGCCAATATAGCCCACATTGTAAAAGAGGAGATGGTATACATAATGCCTATAGTATAATGTACTATAGTTTGATATCTGAGAAGCCCTGATAATGTTGAATCAGTTGCTTTTCACCTTATGTAGTTAAAACAGATTTGCTCAAGGCCTGGACAAAACATGGGTCTGAAACCTGTTGGTGAAGGAATCAGTGTCCTCTTTTTTCAGCTAGAAGCTGAAAACCTGCTGTTCAAATCTGAGCTACAGCATTAATAGAGGAAGTCCAAACTTGGCATTATTATTTCTACAAGAGAACCTGGAGAGCAGGGGAGTGTGCGTGTACAAGCACAGCTACCTCCCATTCTGGCCTCCTTTTCTGTCATATAAAAAAGCAAAAAGACAGCAAGCCACAACATTTTCTTTTCCTTTGCAGGTCGTCTTTAATGCTAGCAGTTTCCTCTCATCTCCTGGATAAACAGCCTGAATGATTCTGCAGGTACAACAGCAAAACAAAGACAGTTCAGAACCTTTGACTTCAGTCTTCAGGGTGCAATATTTATATCCCGCCTAAACAAAACCAAACCCCAAGGTTTTACTGGCAGTAGATGGTGAGAAATCAAAGCCACGCATCCAAACCTCTGCTTGGGTCTGATCTTCAGTCCTGCGGCAACTGAATGGGGAGTCCTGCTTGCTCCAAGATAATCCTTCCCTTTTTCTCCTACGGAGTCCTTCTTCCTGTGGAGTCTGATTTGTCTGCTATCTCTGGCCCTGCTGTAGCTGCTTCGTCTGAGAACCTACCATGAAAGCTACACCAAAGAGTTGCTTTGTCACAGTAGCCTTGTCATAAGAGACTGAAATCTCCATTAAAATGCACTAGCTCTCTCATGGATACAGCACCAAGGAAATTACACATAAGCAGCCTTAACAGCACTAGGGAATCCCCAAAGCCGCTATCTCCCAGTTTGCCCATGATGCAGTACACTCTTCTTCATCTCTTCATTCCTCCCACATCTCCCCCTCTGCCCACTGTTATTTTAACTAAGGTCAGGCAAACGTTATATCTTTTTAAATTAGACGGGGAAAGCCAAAGCCAAGCTCAAACAACCCAAGCTATCCTCGCTGGCTCACTGTCTGCTGTGTGAATGCATCTGGCATATGGGATATATGCATCTTCATCAGTCACTAACACCTATTTAGAATTCAAAACTGCCCTCCAACCTGCACACGTGCATTTGTTATTGCTGCCACTTTTTCCTATGGAAAGTACTGAACTGTGAAATTAAGTTTATGGAAGATCCTGCTTTAAATAAATCCACTTCCCACCTCATCGGTAGATTCTTTCACTTAAAAATTTTGTCATGCAACTATTCAAACCACCACTGGCTTGAAAGAGATTCTCCAATGCTTTGTTCCTTCACAGCCAAGAAAGAGCGAGAGATCCACAATTTCTCAAAAGATTGTGTATAGCTTGGCAATTATAGCAATGGAAGTGATCTACCATGAAGGCTAATCAACATCTCACCTAAATAGGGAAGAATGAGAATTCAAAATGGACAGAGGCACCCTGATATTTTAAAAATAAAAAGGATGCCCACAAATACATTTTAATGCCTGCTATCACTTGTTAGAACTTTAAAAAATATGTATTTTCCTATCTGCATTTCTAGACTGCAGGCTGCATAGTTGCTTCTATTTGCTTCTTTATTTGTACCTCCAGCCTCAGTAGCTAAAGGAATACCCCCAGCCTTAGCAAACAGTCTACGGCAGGTTACTGTAGTCAGTAGAGAAAAGCACAGACATTGGTCTCTTAATGAAGCCAAGATATTTTGTTCAATTTAGCCTTTCCAACAAAAGCTTGTGATGTGTTAAACGCTCCATTTTAATAAATGGTGAGATCAGTAAGGAAGAGAAGGGAATTTCTAGTTTTCTATCACAAAAATATACTTCCTTTAGACTGCATGAACAAATGTTGAGGTCATTTGTCCTAAAAACAGAGAACACAAAAATATCCTGAATGGTATGGATGCAACTGTCTGGCAAAAAGCAGCATTATTAAACCATAACAAAATTAAACAGACAAAACTAAATATCAGATATTTCATTTGCAAAAGATGCTTGTTTTATTTCAGTAGCTAAACAACTAATTTACAAAGGTGAAAATTACTTTTTTTTTGCTCAGTTATAACAGCAACAATTTCCAAATACACACTGTGAAAATTCAAAATAAGAAACCTCTGGATGCCCTTGTTCATCTGTAAAGAACTCACAGTAACACCGGAGCTTGCTGTGCCACTTTCCTTGTATGTAATACCTTTCTAACATCATTATTCATTTAAGATAGGGTCTCTCTCTTCCCCTCTGCCCCCCAAAAATCCCACGCATCTATCTTTCTGGCTGAAGAAAATGTTCACAATTTTGGCTGCTTAAAAACTATTACCTTATATGAATTTCTTATTAATTTCAAGTAATACTCTATTGGAATGGTTAAACATACCCTAAAATATTTATGCTCAGGCCCCAGAAAATTTTCCAGGGTTAGCTTGCTTGTGAACTATTGTAAAGGGTGTTCTGATGAATCAGTCCATTTCCAAAGTTCAAATTAAAGCCTGAACTCTATAAAAAGTTTTCTCCTCCTTCCCTCAGGGACTAGAGTTGGACTACCATTGCTTCTCAGACTGTAGATCAAACAGAGAGATGGCATTCAGTGTTAACCCAGCCACGTTATCAGACAGAGCAATGCTCATCCTTGAATATAAACATGGTTCATCCTACAGTGAAAAGGTACCTTCTTTTTTTGTCTGCTTCTTTGAAAGAGATGTTCCAGTTACAACTGAAGGGTGCAAGGAATGCCATATTGTCATGCCTAATCATGTAAAGTGCCCAGGATTTCTTTGCAAAAGTTTGAGAGACAGAAACCTGGAGGGTTTAATATTTTCTGGCACTAACTCATCGTTTTTAATGCACACATTCAATATGCAAGTGAAACCCAAACCTACACCTTTTCCATTCTAAATTCAACAAGAAGCATATTTACCACATTTCACTTTTGAAGCAGTTTAAATATAATGTATGTTATGCAAAATAGGTAAGGTATGAGCTGATCAGACAGGCTACACAAAACAGAACAGAACAGAAATGCGCTGAAAGTAGGCTACCCTGTGAAAGATGTTAGCAATGGGCAGGTTTCAAATAATTCCGCAAAATTATACGTTACTTGTGGCATATTGGTCCTAATAACCCAGGGAACTCCCTTCAAATACTGCATCATAGTTGGACCGAATCTTCTAGCCCGCTGCAGCATGAGTGGTGCAAAGGACTAATATTACACATATGCTGAGCCCAGTACTGGAAGCAACTTTAGCAAGCGATGTTAACTCAAAAGGGAGTTACTTCTGTGTAGATAACCTGAAGAGTTGGCTCTGTGAAGACAAGCCCTGAAATGTGCCATTACAACAGACAGGTTAGTTGCTTCTGGCTTGCCATCAGACTTGATCGTGATAGCCTATGTGAAGAGCAGTCAAATAACGAGGAGGAGTACAGGTGTGCTGTTTGACAGCGAATACAAGAGTTCTGCTCTGACAAAGTTGAACAGGAAGGATTTCTACAACACCTTTGATAGCTTTGAAAGCAACTGTTCAAGTTCTTCCCTCCTCAGTGGCTACCAAATTAAGTTTACTGCAGTTTACTTTCAGAAAGCCATTCTGGGCACTGAATGTGATCATTTCTGAATGTGGTCATTTTTTAATGTGATCCTCTCACTGCAATACGCAAAGATGATGGGAAATCTAAATATTGGGGGGAAGTGGCCATTACAGACAAGAGTCAAAAAAAAGCAAAGGAAATTTTCTGCTAATTTACTGTTTCCCATATGGCAGAAGTAATGCATTTATCAATTCATTTGAGAACTGAATATTTTAGGATCGGTTAATTAGTTTATGCAACAATTATCCAGCTAGACAGTGTCTGGAGTTCCAAGATTAGATGTCCACGTAATATTTTTATGCAATACATATTTTTGGGATAGCATTAATAGAACTTCAAGCATATTTTTTTATTGATTCAAAACACTTTACACGCTATAAAGGAGTACCAAAAAAAAAAGGCCGTTAAAAATTAGAAAGCATAAATCCATTTTAAATGCATTCCATGGGTGTCACATTTCAAATATGAACCTGGTATTGTTTCCAAATCAGAATTAAAATTAAACCAGTGCTAAAAGTCCTGTGCTATATCAGCATGTGTTTCCACTCCACCTTCTCGTCTAATAAAGCTAGTTTCAGTAACATCAGACCAAAAAAGCACCCCAGAAAAGCAGCACATTCACTAACGATTTTCAAGTATTAATGCAGTCCTCAACATCTTCCTGTTATCGCTAGTTAGGCCCATGTGCACAGTTGCTCATGCATAGTTTATGAAACAGCGAGGGAAAAAGAAATGCTTCTGGTAGCTTGTCTACAGAGCCAGAAATAATTTCCAGGCCACTGTTCATTTCCCCTTGCCACCTTTACACTGAAGCCCTGCTGCAATATTTATTCCTCTCATGCTTTTCATTCCCGCGTCATATTGCTTAGTGTCACACAGCTGCAAAAACCACCTGCTACTGCTCTGTAGCTATTGTTTTTGTCGCCTCCCCCACTCCTCGTCATTCTTTCTGAAAAGGATTTGCTCATTCTGTTATAAAGACTCTCCCCTCTGCCTTTTTGCAACCCGGCAAATGGGAATCCCAGGTGGCTCTCGCTAATTATCCATGTGCTTTTGGAGTCTAATTCTTCCTATTGTTAATGTAGCAGTCTTTAGCCACAAAGTCACTTCATATGCTAATCGGAGACAGGCTGATCCCCAGCTAATACCTCAGTCTACTCATGAGTATTGATCTTTTGGGGGTACTAATGATAACAGAACAAGATGAACTGTCAAAATAGCACAGAAAACTTGCTAAATCTCTTTCTCTCCCAGTCCATCCTTATAATAGAAAACCCTCCTGAAGACGTGAATGCAGCAGTTGGACAGGCTGAGTGCAGCTTCTTCATAAAGCAGCAACAAACAGACTGGAAAATTGAGCTTCTTTGTACGATGGGAAGACAATCCAATAGCGGGTTAGTCTAAACTTTATCAAACACAGACTAATTTAGGAATTACTGGTGTTGTTATCTAACGGGATTTATTTAACAGACACAGTAAATCTCAAATCCGAGACCAGCTGGTTATTTACTTCTGTAAAGATTAATTATGGACTATCAGCATTTCAATCTGCAAGCTAACCAGGTATATGATATACCCACAGTATAGTCTGCCTAATCTATATTAGGCTCCTTCACAGAGTAAGCACACATCATTGATTGTAAGAGCACTGAGCTCACTGTCAGCTATTAAGCAGTCTGCCCCCAAATCACGTCACAGACATGCACTGGCAGCTGTGGGGATGGTTCTCTGGTGAGCATCCAGAAGAGAAGGACCAACAAGCTTGGGATTTCTCCAGCCTGCAGCAATTCTAGAAGTCAGTTTTAATTAAAGAGAAATTTGCTGGGTAGTACAATAGTGACTCAGCTAAAACTGCCTTGTAAACTTCATAATTAAGAGGAAAATATCTGGTGAACAGGATATTTAACACCCAGTTTTAAGAACAGAACAGCTTACAGGGCCGGTGAGGTCCATCCACTCCGAGCAGCACAGGCAAGAGGTTCTTCAAGAATTGCTTCCCAAAGATTGACATTAATATATACAAAGATATTTAATTTAATTTAAAAACAAAAGCTAGGGATATTTTTCAAAGTATTCCAACTAATGAATTAGTAGCAAAGTCCTCCTTTATAAGAAATTCATTTTGCAGCTGTGCATTCTGCATACTTAATGGTGCCAATGTCAGGCTGGTGATTCTGCTGCTGCTATCGCTCTGCACAGTTCAACCAGCTCAGACAAACCAGTGCATTGAGCCAACGACTCAAATGCCACATGAGGTCAGTTCTCAACTCTTCAGGACAAAGCAGGGAAATAACCTGATGCCAGGAAATTAAAAATCCACATGACCCTGGAATGATTCTCTTGTACAAGCTAGCAATATAGGAACCTCATGAGAAACCACAGACAAGGATGCATGATACCACCTGCATCCATGTATTTTAGAGCAGCATACCCTAAAATAGTTGTTAGCAATATTCTGATTATGAGGGATCCTATGGCAATCCTTCCTGTGTCTCCTTTGATAAATTCCCTAATGGTTAACACACAAACTTACATTTATTTCCAAGCTATGCCTTGGCTTCAAGGAATACCATTCCATCTTTGTTAGATATAGTACCAGAAAGCTTCACTGCCAAGCAGTAGGCTTAATAACCATTTCAGCATGTCATTATTATATATTAAACTGCGCCGCCCCCCCCAACTGTGCTTCCCATGTCCTAGCCGAGTGTACCCTAGGAGATAGGGGAGGAGAGGAGAAGGGGCAAAAAGCAAGTTAGTGGAGGGGTGTTCAGGCAGTTTTCTAAAAAGGTAAAATGCTTGGTTAGTCTAAACAGAATTTTGCACATAAAAAGAATTTATCTATAGGCTTGTGATGCTTTCTGCTTATTATCAGCATATGCCTCATTTTCAGAGCCAATCTGAGTGGACATCTAACTTTACTCTCTGACTCATCTATCTACCTCGGAAGATGAAACAGATTCACTAATGTCTATTATGGATCGATAAAGACTCGATGTTTGAAGAAACGAGCATTAGAAAAAGAAAGAAATGGGAACGTCCAGATAACTGCAGCATTTCAGTCTGCACAAAGGCTCTTTCACAGATTTGAAATTGCAAGTAGATGAGTCAGTGTGAAAATGTGATAGGAAAGAGTCAGAAACAGGTATATATTTAGCAGCAGGTTGGGGATAGAGAGAAAAGGCTCAAGGACAATGGCAGTATTTTTTTTTTCAGTTAAACCCTCCAATGTATTTTTGTGAAAGAAACCAAGACGTTTGCTTTTAACTGTAGCCCAAAACTGCATTACATCTCTTGGGTGCTTTGATTTTTTTTTCTTCTTTTTAAATCTCAGCATAGAGACAGCTCTAGGGCTCAGTAGGAGAAATTATTAAAAGCATGCCTGCAGAAGTAAAAAGATCAGTCATTTCCCTTATCCCCTGTGTTTCACGAGTGCTTCTCCCCCACCCCGTGCAGTGTAGTATGAGATTCCATGCAACCAGAAATGTCCCTTTTAACAGACTGAAAAATTAAATCTTTTAAAAGTCAGCAAAACATTCCTTCCAAACAGAAAGAGCAACAGTATGCAAAAATGTTTTGTTATTCAGAAAGGTCATCTGCACCTTCAGATTTTATCAAACCAACTTTCAGCTGTCCTATAGGAATCATATCTTTGTGTAACTGGCCATATGGTTCCTACATATTATGTCAGAATTTCATTAGAAAAAGACAAAATAAAAAAAATCAAGCTGTAAATTGGATGAGAATGAGCCACCTTGTGCTTAGAGCTCTCTCTCAGGCTGCTTGAAGTTTCCATGGTCCAGGTGTGTTTCAACTCTTTTTTCTGCTCCACCATTGTAAAAACGAATGCCCTTTCTTTGACATTAGTGTTCTATCACCCATTCTCAACTTACTTACTTGAAGTCACATTATTGCTTCTCAATCCAGAGTTTCACATATACAACTTATGCATTATTTATGCGCTACTGTACTAGAAACACATGAATAAAATAATGGTATTATATATCATTATGCTCAAAGTATTCTGAAGGGAGGAAAAGGTGCGAAGAAGCAGCAATGCGCTTCACAATAGCACTGCACTTCTGGTTTTGAAGGTGAGGCAAAGCAATTCACAAACCGTCTCTTGCTTTTAATGACTATATATATAATATAACCCAATCTCAGGAATTTTCACTACTAAAAGTTAACGCTCATTTAACAACAAGCAAAACGCAACTGAGCAACAATTACTGATCAAGCTAGTCATCATTACAGGAAGTCAGGAAAAGCAGCAACGTTTTTGATAATTTTTGTACACAACCTTCTCGATCCCTAGGATGTTTCCTAACCATCACCTGATATGCCTCTATTTCAAAAAAAATCTTGGCTTCAGAGTAAGTGTGCTGAGTTGTGTGAGCTAAGCATTTGATTCATATGGGAATGAGAATGTGATTTTGGTTCAAAACATGAATCTGAAGGATCCCATTGGAGTTTTCAACATGTAGTAGAGGGAATGAAGTCCACATGCTTGTCCCATGTGCCCAGAGATTGACAGGATATTATGTAGGGAATTCCTGCTATGGGCTCCAGTGTAGATTAAGCTGTGTTTGTTCTTGATTTATCAATCAAATGAAGAGAGAGCTGAACTGGTGATAGTACCGGTGGGGTTTCCTCCCCCTAAAATGTCCTAGTATATGCACAGCTTAAGAGCCTCCTCCTTTGCTGATCTTTTATGCAGACACTCAGTCTTCAGTATCTAAAGTGACAGAACATGCATCCTTCTACATGGAGGAGAAGGTGGAAATCAATACACAATGATCATCAAGATCACATATCAGATTTGGAAGAAAGCAACAGTTACTAGAGCCTCATGGGAACATGTACAAAAACCTAGAAAACCAAGACAAAGCAGCACCGTGTTTTAAAAGTGCAGGTGGCCAAGGCCGAGTCTGAGAGAGAGTTTCCTTAGACTCACCTATGGTGCAGTTTGTGGTTATTTTTCTCCGCTTGGGGTTGTGCCGTAGCAATTCTAATTCTCGTTTGGTTGGCTCCCATGTTGAATACTTTTCTCCAATGCCTAAGCAGATGAAAAGAAAGTTTCAGGGGGCTGTTAACCAACACAGTGGGAAGGATACTTGCAAGTAAAAGTTGCGATGCACTGTCCATTAAGTTGGATTCAGTAGACATACGAATATCACAGCTGACTTGCTTTGCATTGCTGTTTAGAAAGGCAGCAGCTGACTTTGACAATACATTACCATAAACAATGGCTAAAAGCACCTTAATAAGCAGTTACTTGCATAGAGGAATCTTTTCTATCCCCAAGTAATATTTTTTCCACTAACGGGTTAAAAAACCCCTCCAATTAAAAAGAATGCTACCGTGAAGGCCAATCCAGCATTAGTTATTGTTTCAAGCAGCCATGATTTTCCTCAGGCTCAAAGAGGTCATACCGCTAGCATAACCTCACATCTTGGGCCTAAGCATAGACTGGTTGAGAAACTGAGCAACTTGGATAAATATCCCTACGTTGCTTCAGTGACATTTAACTAACAAGACAAACAAACCACATTGGATCCAACTTACTGGACAGCGGCAGTCTTAGTCTTAATAGATGCAAAGCAGAACTTAGTAAATAATTTAGAGGATACTAAATAGTGTATTCTTAGATCACATATTTTAAGGTACACTATTATAAAACACCTCCTCTCTCCTCAACTGTGGATATTAGATAGTGGCAAGCTAGAAAGACTCCAGTAGAGTGAAGCTCACGTACTCTAACATTATCCGGAAATACTGAGATAAGTATTGTAATGTTTTAACTATCTTCTGCCCCAGGGAATATCTTGTTTCTTGACAGCTGTAGCTGAAATTTGTCAGGGTGATTTTTTTCTTAAAAGACAAGCCCAAATGCCATTTCAAAACCATTTATTTTATGTGAGGGATGGGAGAATGGGGCAAGTCACAACAGCGAGGCATAAAGAGAATAGATTAGATGTGGGCACAGAGGTGTGTTCGGTCCCAACCTGCAGCAAGAAAACCACAGCAGCGGAGATCCATGAGCTGACCAGCTATGAGCTGCTGCAGTGTTCTATGCAGCAAAGAAATTGCTATGCAAGGCCAGTTACAGCAAGTCACAACAGCATTTTGGCATTAAAAAAGGACAGGCAATCTATTCTAAAACTAAGGATTAAAGTCAATTAAAGTTCATCTTATTCTGAGCAGAATGCATATTGCTGAAAAAGTACTGTGCTATAGGAAGTAAATTATACACACAAAAAGAAGAGGAGCAGAAAATATAGCTGGGGGCTTACACATTCTGCATGCTATACATTAAATTTTAACAGCTCTTTGATCTTCATTTTCAGAAATAGCTATGCCCATCAGGAGTTACCCATCCAAAATGTTTGAGTCATAGTTACTCTTGACCCTCTGGGTTGCTATAGTAAGTGAGGTCTCACTCTTAGATACATAAGGATAAGAGAGTTCACATCTATATAGATGTATAAATCCTTTAGCTTAATTTGACTCAACAGTTTTTGATGCAACCTTTTTTCAAAGTTCTGCACTAAGCAAAACAAAACCCAGGAAAATAAAAGGGGAAACCAATTATCATGCAACAGATTAATGAGATTAAACAGCTGCAATGCTTTGAATACACTATACAGTATGCATAGGCAAACGCTGAATGAAGCAGCATTACGGAGACACACATATGGACAGTCCACATATGACAAAACATTGGCTGGCAACAAGCTTTTCAATAGATGCCTTCAGCAATTTTTTTCAGATTAACCAAATTCCTACCGTAATCAATAGCAACTGTGTTTGCAAGCAAACTAGCAGTGCTTAATACTATGTCCCAACACGGTCTTACCACCAGCTACTTGATTGGCTAATTGTAACCTCAAAAAGTCTAAAAATCATTTGTACTTTAATTCTTAATATGACCAAGCCAGCTTAGAATAATTTATCTATCAATAGATACTCCATAAGGCTTCCATTTACTGTCTAATGGGCCTCAGGACAAAATAAACACATTCAGTATGTACAAATGATGATTTATTGGGCTAGACTAAAGATATATACAATAAAGTTCCAATTCTGCAAGCACGCACATACTTAATGTTATGAATCTGAGTAGTGCCACAGAAGACAATGGGACTGCTCATATACTTAAAGTCAAGAGTGCTGCCTAAGTGAAGGCAGGATTCTGGATCAACTGTTTAACAGCACATTTGCACCCTGAAGAAAGAGTAAATGCAACAGATTTGATTGTTTTACAGGACTCTGGGTGAAGCAATTAAGTCTAGTTTAAGCAGCAATTTAAAAACGCACACAGTTAATGCCAAAACAAACATCAAGAGCAAAACAGGAATGACATCTCCCTTGCAGAGAACCTCAGAGAAAGGCACAAGCCTTGTGAAGTCAGTGACAGTAACTTGGAAAAAGTAAATGTCCTTTCCCCTTCCTGTTGTAAAATTTAATGAGAAAATTGAGGCTTTATTCTTCCTTTAAGAATTGGAGAAAATTATCCCAATCTTTCGCAGTGGTTCAGGGTTTTTCCAGAAATACGTACTAAGAAAATATCCAAGAGTGCTAAAATCTCCAACATTTCAAATAGATAGAAATTTTCAATTCATCCACAAATTACCATTTAGGATTAAGGGAAAGTACTGTTGTTATTGAAAAGAAAACCCACTGCTTTTACAATGCTCCTTTGAAGTAGCCAGGCCTGTAACTTGGCAGATGAAATCTCAATCCAGAAACTGTTTTGAAGTTTATTCTGATATTTTATGAACAGACAAATACCCAGATACTGATAATTTTCAGGGGTTTTATTCTAATTTTCAAAAAAAGTATTAAAAAAAATCCCACTATACAAGAGGTCATTAATAATACAACCAGACTACTCCATCCATATTCTTCTCCTCAGTATTAAAAATTAAAACATTTAATACCTGAACATGGCAGAATTAATAAAAGTTTATAGTTCTGCTCATAGTTGCGTCTCTGAATTGAAGTTTTAACAATGAACTACAGGCGAACTTGGGGGTTCAGCTTCCTGCCAGGATCTCCTGTATTCAAGCATTTTAGCTCTTGAAGCTCTGACTTTGAAAGTCACAAGATATGGGGCTTTTCTTAGAAGTCCATTTCCTGGGCATTGTGTAATTACATAAAATGTTTATGCAAAAGAAAAGTTTCTAGCCCCCATGACTATGGGGGGGGGAGCTTAAAATGTAAACCCTAAAGGCTCAAAACTCAGAAGAAAGTGGGAGGGGGAAAGGGACATTTTTATTACTTTTCATAACTCAGAATTCCTTAAGTCAGTTGCATCAGTTTTGCACGCCTGACTCATGAGTTTGAACCTCTGCAGTTGGCAGCATTATTATTCTGGGGGGGAAAAAATCTAAGTGCATGATGGACGAGGAAAGCAGAGTTTGTGAGCAGTATCGGTTTCAATATCCTATTTTGAGATTTTATTTTTTTTTTTGGAACTCTGCAAAACATTAAATGCCAGGAACCACTGTACGGGGCTGGGAATGGAGGAGATTCACAACTGCCCTTCCATATTTTAGAAGTGTATCACATAATGAAGGGAACTTGCAAAATTAAACATTTTAAATGGCAAATATTATGCCACAGTTTCAAAGAATAGCTCTAAGATGAGCATTCCTTTAACTTCAGTTCAGCTACATTTAACTATTTATTATTCATCTCCTGGGTTTGTAATTCTTTCTGAATGGGGCCATCCATTAATCAGTCAACCGCATAGGAGGAGGTTATTTTACACAGCAGTTCCTCTGTGATGGGCTGTTATTTTTTTCCTTCATATTCCATGAAGACAAGGTAAACTACTGTCTGTAACTGGTAATGTGGTGACTTTTCAGACCCTTACATGGAGTTAAAGTCTGTTGGAGAACAGGCTGACATATATCTTGGTTGGGCCAAAAAATATAGATAGTGTTCCCGAGAACAGTATCGTTAAGAAAATATACTCTTAATTTACACATCAAAAAAAAAGAAGCTGGACATTCACAAAGATCCTACGGTGTCCTGAGCATCTGTTTTGCTCTTGCAGTTGATTATCTCCTTTGGCTCAAGACAGCAAATTTTAAACAGGTTTGAGGGATAATTCAAGATAGAGGAGAAGAGACTAAATAAAAGGTTTAAAAACACTTTCCCAGATATGTGCAAAAATATTTTGTAGGAAAGTGTTTCATACCATGATTTTCTTGTTCTAAAATTCATTGCTATCTTACCTTCCTCTGACTGAACTGCTTCAAAATACACTGGGAAATGACAGGAGTAGAATTTTTTTTTAAATAAGTCAACAAGCAGCTGCAGTTTTTTGATATACAAAGACTGTTTCAGGTAAGGTCTAGTCAATATACTGACAGCTGCTATTCTTTAAAAAAAAAAAAAAAGTCTTAAAAGTTTTGAGTGGGAGGGGGTTGTATTCATGACAACCCATGGCTATGTCTATCACATTGGAATGTGGGTTGTATTCATATCAACCCATGGCTATGTCTATCACATTGGAATGGGATGCCATGGAATTAATAAGAGTAATGTATAACTGGGGAGCAATTGCCTGCTTTCGAACAGAGACTTTTCCAAGAAATGAAATACCTCTAAAAGCCACTGAAAATGGAAGATGTCAAACATCTGTGCTAGACTTTCAAGCACTACCCAGGTTGGTTAAAAACATTTCTACTTCCTCTCCCCTTCAAAGAAAAGGGGGGGAAAGATTTCTTTTGGAGTAGCTCAATCAAGGGAAGGAGTTATGAGATTAAGTTTAATGTTGTCTGTTATTTAATTGCTGGAACATATCCAAAGAAGAGGAAAACAATCTGCATTATAAAACTGGCATTCTTAACTACGATTCATGTCTAACATGGCAGGATAATCAGCAAAGGGACGCTTGTTAGTGAAGTGCGTCGCCAGCCCACGCCTCTTACCTGTCATTGTACACTGGTAGTGAGAAACCACTGTTGGGGTGAAGGCTAAAAAAGAAAAAATTAGGGAAAGCAAACTGAATAATAAAACAAATGTGTGTACATATATTTGTGTGTCAACATCTCTACATATATTGTGTGTGTGCAGTGAAATTATGGGTGTGTGGTATTTAAGCTGGCACATTGTATTAAAAAAAAAAAAAAAAAAAAAAGAAATCACATAAAGGTGGCATTTCAGGTGAGGGGAACAGATTTCTTGCCTAAGTTACCTAAAATAGTCTAAGAGGTAGATTTGTTACATTTTCCTTCTGATATAGATCTCACTGTGTTGATAATAGGCGTTTTGCATGATTACGTTAGTTATTTTTAAATGGTATTTTGTTGCAATTATAAAACATATTTTTGTTACAATTTAGTGCTGAGCACATGCTAAGCTAACAATCTAGCTTCTGGAAAGTTATAGCTCTAAATCTGTCTCTCCCACAACCTGCACTGATGTCTCTAAAGAGCTCTCTCTTCCCCTTACTGGTTTTTGCCATTGACAAATGGGAGGGACAGGTATGATTAAGAACAAAAATAAATAATTCAGGCAGGAAAACCAAACCTTGTAATTTCCAAGCTTTCCGTTGTTCTTCTTTGGCAATTTGTTCCATGTCTTTGTCGTAAATGTAATCTTGACACATAAAGCAGTATATACCCCCATACAAAAGGTCTATGGCTGCAAGAGAGAAGGGAAGAGAGAGAGAAAAAAAATGTGAGTTCAGAACAAGCAGCTTCAAACAGGCTCCCAGTTTTATCCTTCTATCATCTACGCTCTCCTTGCTCTTGACAAAAAAAAAAACAAAAAAAATTAAAGTATTAGTCAAAAAAACCCAAACAAACCCCAGAGATTTCTCAGTTGCAGTACTAGCTACCTAGCTGCTCATAGCAGAGGCAGTCAACAACAGCACAGTGCAAGGTGCCTCGAGTTCACGTTGTGTCCTACAATATAGACCTCAGACAAAGTACGACTTAAGTCAGCATTTTTCAACCCGTGGGTCACAACCCAAAAGTGGGCACAAGCATATATCAAAGGGTTGCGAACAAACTTTAAAAATTGATCGACAAACTTTAAAAGTGGATTCTCATTTAAAGGAGAAAAACGTGGGAAGCCGTGGCTTTTCCCTTGCAGGTGGGCAGAGTCCCAGTCTGCCTGTGGCCCTCCATGCCCCACACACTGGGGGGCTGGGGATGGGGGCAGCAGGTTGGGAGCGAGGGGCACTGGGTCAGGACTGGCTGCTGATGTCTACAAATGGATCCTGGTACAAAAGAAGTTGAGAACCACCACCTTAAGTAACCAAAAGGCATAATTAAAGCAATGAAGTAACAATGCATGCAGAACCGGTATTGTAACACAATTTGAAGATCTGATAGGTTGTCTTGAATTGATTTTTTCTGTTTTTAAACCACAGAGCTGGTGTTTCTGGTCAAACCCATTACACAACTACAAGTGTAGATTTAAAGCCAAAGTGAATGTTCAAACAAAGCAGGCAATAAATATGTTAAAATGTTAATACAAGTCCAATTTTTGAGGCCAATAGCCTTTTGCCATGTGGACTTCTGCAAAGAGAACACTTTTTTCTCTGTTCTCTCTTGTCTGTTGGGTTATGTCTATGTGGACAAAATAGTTATGACCAGTGTTGCAAGATTTCTCTCTCTCTTTAAAGATCAAAGACAGATAAATCCCTAAGTAACTGGAAGAGTTGTAACGAAAAAAATCAACTGACCAGACAAAAGACATTTCCTTAATATACTGGCTGAGATGGAAGTAAATTAACTTTATTCATAGCAAGCTGCTGATTTTCTGTCTCTCAAAACAGACCAAATGATAAAGTGACAGAAGATAAATAGGCAAGGCTAAAGGATGGATGCTGGCTATGAACTACAACCCAGCAGGACGACACTGGGGGCAACCAAGCAGCGCATTGTTGCTCCCCCCAAACTTCTACTTTTCTGCTTCTGAATTCCCAATATTAAGCACTCTGCAACGCAAACTTGTTTTAAACAAAAGAAATGCAATATTTTGCTCTAAATAATTCCAAAGTGTCTGTTAGAAACAAAATGCAGCTGGTAACCTGTTGCCCACCACCCAGAGGCCAGCAGACTGGATCTTCTGGCTTCTCCCACCCTCTAGTAGACCAGAGCTCATGCAGTCCTCTACCCAGTGGCCATCCCACTGGCACAGGAGACTAACTATAGATGAACTCAGCCTGTTAGACCCTCCACTATTTCAGCAG
>NW_005842089.1:795190-801847 GCF_000455745.1 Alligator sinensis
GCTGCAGAAACTCCCTCACTGGAAGTTTTGTAACCTCCTCCACCATGCCCTCAACAGCTTTGATTCTGAACATCTTTCTTCCTTGGTGGATAATTCTTTCAAGACCATCTTCACAGTGTCTCTTGCTCTGATATCCTCCCTTCTCTCTAGCTTTTCTTTCCTTTTCCTCATACTACCCCTATGCTCCGATTAGGTCATTTCCTCTCCTGGCTCACTCCATCCCTACTATATATAATTTAAAACAGAGAAAACAATAAAAAAAAACCCCTCCACTTGATGTTCAGCACTAATCCTCCTTTATACGCTATATCCTATCTTCATAATCTTCACTTATCTTCATATTGCAATCCATGTGGGGCAGGGGCTGCCTGTGATAACATTTTGTATGGTGTCTAGGACAACAGAGCTCTCATCCTGACTTGGGACCTATGCGACACTATAGGAATAAATAATAATAAACATCCAGATCAGAACAGCACTACAGCGGATAAGTCTTGCTGAGGCCATGCCCAAGAATGGAAGAGGGAGAAATGTTGCAAGAACACAATTAAGCTGCACCGGTAGTGGCGTTAACTGCATGATACCTGCTCCCACTACGATCATGCGCTGCCTACCCTAGATTTTCATTAGAACCAATAGCCATTGGCTCTTCTTGTTCAATGAAGAATTAATTATAGCTCTCCAGTACCGGCACAAAAAGCAGGTAGTAGTAGTGGCTATACAATTATTTAGGGGCATGAGAGAGTGACCTGGAACATGAGGCACGTGACAGTCCTCAGAAGTGCAAACTACATGCCAACCATCCTCATGTACTGCAGAAAGTCGGATTGCAACCATGTATCTGTCAACCTTTGTACAGCTAGGTGGCAAGCAGAAGGAAACCCTTCAGGAGACAGAGTAAACTGCTCATTCAGATCAGGGTGAATAGGAAATCTGGGGAATAAAGAGAACCAAAGGACAGCAGGAACATGAGGCTGGATAAATTTCATAATTGTTCCCAAGCTTGATTAAGGGCTCTTGAAGACAAGTTCTCCTTCAGCGCACTTGTGTACACAGTGCAACGTCTGCTGTATATACTCCAATACTTTGTATCATTAACAAGATCGCAGCAGCTTTTGGGTAAATTATCTCAAGTACCAAGAAAAACAGTTCATACAGGCTTGATGACAGCAGACTAGGGCAGGACACTGTAATACTGTGGAAATAATCTGGCTGCTGGATTCAAACGTTCTAGGGGGAACAAAGTGAATGGAATTTATCTGCCGTTAAAAAAGATTGCTAAACCTTTGTTAAGTGAAGGTTCATAATTAATCCATCCTATAATTTCCACCCCAAAGACGTCCTACTTTTCCTGGAAGTAAAACAGAAAATTGTATTGGAAGGAGCTCTGCATAGTACCCTATGTTACAAGCATACAGCTTCTCTGGCTACCGAGTTCTTGAGCTGCTGGTGGACAAGGTTCTTTGGGGAAATGTGATATCTTTTATTACACCAACTAATTAGTTGAAAAATTTGTTCTTTGCAAGCTTTCGGACACAAACACCCTTCTTCAGCTGGTGTACGCATCAGATGTGTCAGTGTTGGTATTCGCGCAACAACTACCTCCGTCTCCCCGTGACAGTTCCATATCCACAGAAATCAGATTGTTTACACATATGCAACTAAAAGCCAAAAGGTAAATGGTTTCACGCATCCTTCACAGTTAAAAAGGAAAGGAGCATGTAGTCCCTTAAAGCAGGCAGTTTATTAGCATTAGTTGAAGATATGCACACATGCTGCATGTCAGTACTTCCTTCAAGCCATTTATGAGACTGGTAACTCTCTAATAAGTTATTTTTTTCCCCTCAAATGAGCAAAAAGAAGTTATTTCTGTCAGGCTGGAAAAAACAGGAAGCAGTTTGTTCTGAATCTCCACCCACCCCAAGTGCTCCACGCACAGCTGCAGCATCTAGACCAGGGCTTGGCAATCTGCAGCCCACAGAGATTGGATCTGGCCCATGGCAGCAGGGACTGGCAGCACACAGCAGCAGGGGCACCTTCTCCACCCTGTCCCATGCATTCCTCTGCCACATGCTGCTAAGCCCCTCTACACAGTCCGGCAGGCGGCCATCTCGGCCTTCCCTGCCCTGGCCCGAGAGCTGTTCTCTCGTCCTGCTACTGAGGTCTCTGCTTTTACCCCTACCAGTAAATTCATCGTTCCCCACCCTCGCTGGCAATGGAAACTAGCAGCAGTCAGTGGAGAGGGTAAGCAGAGGCTGTAGTAGGGGCCTGAGTGTGAGAGCAGTCCTCAGCAAAGAGGTGCAGCAGAAAGGGTCGACAGCCTGGGACAGTGGCTGGGTTACAAGCAGCAGCCCGCTGTTTGAAAGGTTGCCGACCCCTGCTTGAAACAGTATGTCTAGATGTTTCAGTCTGATCTGCAGCTGGAATTAGGCTTCCAGCTCCTGTCTACTATACACGCTTCTTTCCCAGGACTACTGCTCCTGTGAACTCTAAGATTATGTTGTGGTATACTCACTACGGCAAGGAGACCCCCAAAAGCTTTGAGACCTCATCCAGTTACTCCTGCTGATATCCTCCACCATCATCTCCTATTACTGATATTGCTGTACCTCTCTGCTACAGCAGGGGAAGGATTCCTGGTGGTAGCTCCTCATGCCATTGATGCTTCATGGCAGTGACATCTTTTTGTAAGCAGTTCTGATGCTGCTGCCTGATGCTAACAGACACAGGGAGCCAGCTGGCCCAAGAAAAAAGCTTTTGTTTCTGTTCTTAGGCAGCTGCTATTTTAAAGTTGGTGACACTAGCTCTAATTGGACAGTGGTGCTGAAAAAGGTAGGAAAAGTATAGGGACAAGGCAAAGAAGAGTCAAAAAAGAATTGTTGACATGGCATATGGATGCATAACCAGTGTTTCTAAGCCCTGCTCATTACAACAGTCAAATATGAAATGCTGTACCATCAGACATTCATTTTCTTGCCACTGAATTTTCCAGCAGCATCTACCTATATGAGGTTTTCAAAAACAAAGGCAGCATTATTAGGGATTTGGATTGATTTTGTTTGGCGTTTTAGTTCAGCTCTGATCCAACTATGTGCAGAACTCACTTGTAGCAGCCACAGCCCTTCCAACAAAAAGCAGGAGCATGAGTGGGAAACAGGAATAATATAAAACCTCTAGAGGAAAATGGCTGGCTTGTTTATTTTATGGGGATAGAGATGGAAAGTGCTTTGAGAAGTCTCCATATGGCCACCTTACTGGATTTGGTAAATGCAATGCCCAGATTGTCATTGCAGGTGTCCACAAATTGGTATTTTTGTACAATACAACTAACAAAGGGCAGTACATATGCAAAACAAAGCTGTTCAAAATGGTATTAGGCAAGTCACAAAAAGGAACAGGTACAGAAGTTCAATCCGATTTGAAATATATCAGGCAAGGCACTGACTTTTAATGTACTAAAAAGGATGATCTTTCTGTAATATATCTGTTTGCAAAATATTGTTAATATCTTAGTACTTCCCGTACTGATAGTTTCCTCTTCAAACAGATGGTGCAACTTGATAATATTGCACTTGACCCCCCAGGTCTCTTACTACACCTTGTGTAGTACATCTCTTAATACACCACCAGTGAGGAGGGACCTTTTTGGCAAGTGTGCCACAAATTAGCCCCACACCCTCCCTGAGTGTCACTCTGATCCCTTTCCTCTGCCTGACCTGCTGCTCTTCTGTGCTCCCTGCCATGTCCTCCATGCCCAAGCTGCTGCTCTGCTTTCTGCTTCTGGCCCTGTTCTCACACTGTTCTGCTTCTTGTTCAATCTGCTGCTGTGCTGCCTGTCCCCTCCCTGATCTACCATGTACCACATACACAGGCTGCCTGCACCACCTATAGCATGCTTCTCAGGGTCTTCACCCCGATCTACACAATTCTAACAATGCAGAGCTGTGAAAAGGCCAAAAGATAGCTAACTTTCTTATTTTAGATTAAAGTTGCCAACCTAAGGAAGCCACATGATGCCAGGCAAGTTCACCTGGTGGGAGACCAACTACATCTACTAGTGCAAGTACCAGGTAAAGAGCTTTGATGAAGGCCAACTCAGTGACAAAAAATTAAATTTAGGAAGGGAAAGGCCTCATTCCCCCTTTTCTTTACTCAGGGCCTATTAAAAGGGTTTCATTTATGTTTGGATTTTTATTTTGGCAAATGAGTCTGATGAGCTCTCAAAATGTTGCAAGGTGAAATTGGGAGCTGCTGTGGGCATGTGGCAGCAATACCCAAAGAGCAAGGAAGCATGATCACTTCAAGAGCTCATGAGCTTCATTCAACTAAGTGAGAAATCATTCCATCCCTTCAGTTCACATGACAGATCTTGAACATAACTGGTTCTGTGCAACCAGTTCACCAGGTGCACTTTTTTTTTTTTCACAGGGGGCCATAGTACTCTTTATCATTCTAGGCAGAATATATCTTTCTGCAAATCTATCACAATCCCTCAGTTTTGCTGAGCACTGTTTACTGTCCTGTGTCACACAATAAATAAAATAAGATGATATTTAGGTCTATATCAGGCACTGCCCCCTGATTTTATGTAGTAGGTAAAACAGATGAGACAAAATGAATATCAAGCAGGATCAGTAAAATAAGTTACTGATGTTTGTGTGTTGAATGAATGCTGTTTCTTCTGGACTTAGATGGCAAGAGACAAAGAACAAAAAGTTACCTGAGGCCTTTATGACCTATACGTGTAGTAATACTGCTCTCCTAGTCCCCAAACCAACAATTCCAATAATTGTCCATTAATATACTTGTTAAACCAACCGGGGGGGCACCAAAAAACAAGAAACTTAAAGAGTGGTTTTCAACCCAAATACGCTTTCCCACTTTCAATCTTGCTGGAAGCAGTTGCAAAAACATTTAATGCAGGTGTGAGCCATGGATCCATCCCTTGCAAAGTTTCATGAAGTAAGCCTCACTGCTTACACCTTTATGTAGGTCTTGATTAGATTAAGCTGATGCACTAGAAGTTGGCTTTCTTCCAGTCAATGGAAGAACAAAAGCCACAATTTTAATCATGTTTCTGTGGCCCGAGTTCCAATACAACTAAGAAACCTCTTTAGTCAAACAAAATAGCACCTCCCTAAGTCAAGTTTCTGATTGTACTGTAAACCTTCGGTATTCTGTTATGTAACAGATTAGAAAGCCAAAAAAGGTTAATTATAACACCCTTTTTACAAAGTATGTTTGCTCAGCATTATAATCTAATTATATACCCCTAAAACTCACTCAAGGTATGCTGTTTTTAACCACCTTAATGAACTGCATTACTCTGAAATCCATTAGGGAGAATGTAGTAACATTCATCTAGCATTTTTCATATTAAAACAAAAACAGGTACGGTACCTACCTTCTTCTCTTCCCCCTGCCCCCCAACCTTCCTGCCAAATGCATTCTGCTACTCTGGTAATTCCCAAGATGACTGACAATAAACCTCAGCACAGTAAGACATAAATGGATCCCAAACCTGTTGGCAGATCCATCTGCTAGATCAATCCACTTAGAAGTCGGCTTTCTGTCAGTATTGGATAAAGGAACATACTTTAGATGGCACCCACTTCCCTCCACCCCCTCTTCATCCTTATGTGAAGACACTGCCTGTACCTTAATGGCATAGACAGGGGAGACCCAAGGATCCACACCTCCCACCGGAAGTAGAGATGGGGAGTTGCTGCCTCTATGTACTGATTAATATGCTATTTGAAAGCTGGAATACTGCTCCCAGGCTGTTACCAGAGTAATTAAATTGACAATCCTAAAATCATCCATCAATTTTTATTAGCAGGGTTTAAATATTTCTAATTATTAAGCTGGTTTCAAGCTACAATGGAACTGCAAGATAGAAAACATTAATAAAATAAATGCAACACCTTTTTTCAAGCTTTTAGATGGTTTTGTGAAGCTCACTCCCACACACACACACACACACACACACACACACACTCACTATTGCTATAGCAACAGCTTGTTTGTGTGTATGACTGCTACAAAGCATTGTGAAATCCTTGTTTCATACAAGGTTTGCCCTTCAACTTCATAAAGCATAACCACTACAGCATGTAAAAATATTAAATATCTCCCTCTTTCCTTACTGAATACAATCTCCTTCCTCAAAACAATGTGAATACATTAGAGATTGCAGAACAGGTTAAAGTATGCTCCCAGATTCTTTGCAGATGTGTACCTATATAGCTGACCTTGGAAACCCTGGCAGGACAACCATTTTGCTAGATCATTTGAGATGGGAGTTCAGGGAACTGTATTTTTGAGCCATTGTCAAATAAAGTAGACCATTAAACAGCTGCACTAATTGGGACCAACACCTGTGCAGCTATGGAAACATGAGATGGACTGACAACCTCCCAAAATACAAAAGAAATAACAGCATAACAAAAAGTGACTGCATGTAAAAGCACTTCCGTTACCCTGTAAGGAAATTAGGAAAGGTAGTTTTTCAAGCTATACAGATAGTAGGAGATTCCCTGATCAAAGAGCAGCCAGAATTCTTCACTGAACTTCAAGAGAGGGGAAGAAACTGCACTACAGAAACAATGAATGGCAACATGTGGTTGATCGCAGTGTAGCTGTTCAGCACCTCCTGAA
>NW_005842089.1:801878-824424 GCF_000455745.1 Alligator sinensis
GCACCTGAGTGTGCACACCTGATGCCTGTGAAAGCGAGCCAGAAGTACAAACTCTTATACCTGGTTTTAGGCATTTACATGTTTACAGTCTTAATATAATCCTGTATTGTTAGGAAGCTCCTGGAAAAGCTGAGATACAAGATGATGTTTGTGGCTTTGCAGTTCCTCTAACACATCTGGAATGTCAGCATTCAGCGACTGATGCCCATCTGCCAAACTCAGCTAAATCCCTGGTATGCCAGCTCACTGTACCTCCCTCCTTCCCTACATTTCTTTAAATCGTCCAGAGCCACAATCTTACTCCAATCTGCCATTCTCTGACACTGAAAAATTAAAAGCAACTTAAGTTTGCTAAAAATATATATGGCTGCTCCTAAATCATCAAAATCCCCCGAAGTGGGGGGCAGCAACATTTTTGGACAGAGAGCCAACTACACCCACAACCTGGACTTCCAAGATGTTGGCATGCCAGGCGCAGACGAGCTGCAAAGGGCACGATCCTTGTTGTGGCAGTGCAGCCTCAGCCCCCTTCCCCACTGTCCACCCCAAGATGCACGTGCCAAGCAAAATGCCTTTGTATGCCACGGTCTGGCACCTGTGCCAAGGCTTGCCTACCCCTGCTCTATAGAGTTAATTTGTGAAGGACCTAAAGGGAATACTCAGAGTGTATAGTCTTTGCATTAATGATCTAGCATAAAAGGGCACACCTACACTACACAGTTCATCCAGGATTGGATTATTGGTTATGTACATCTGTGGTTGCCCAGCATGCCCGTGATGGCATGCACCCTGACTTCACACAACCAGTAGCTATATATCAGCATGCACCCTTGTGTTGTTACTGTTGCCCCACTTTCACACTGGGATTTCTTGGGGCATGCCCTAGATTTGTTAGCATCTCACTTAGGACAACCTAGTCACTGGTTCATGGCATACAGTATTGAGAGAACTTCTGCATCCTGCACAGGCCCCTCTGCAGATGTATCATTTACCTGCTAATGCATTCTTAGCAGGTACATTTCTGAGTTGTGCACATTCCTCAATTTATTCATTCTAGCTAGTAACAAACTGTAAATCCAGCACAGGAGAACACTGCTTCGTTTGGCTTGTGTTGTGTTGTAGACAACAGGGCATATTTCAGCTGCAGTCTCTAACCCAACCCAGGATGATAACTGGCCTTGGATGGGAGCTCATGAATACTGGATGGAAGCAGCAGACTGGAGACATCTACTGTTACTGCAACTGTTGGGGACAGTAACAGTTAGGGATACCCCATATGTAGACCAGCATTCTTGGGACAGAACAACTTGCAGAGTGTTGAGACTGGGCCATCATGTGGCCTAGAAAAGCCAACAAAGGTCCCAGAACTTCCACATGAAAAGGTGGATCTTTGTGGAGCTGTGTGAGGAGTTTGTTCCAACTCCCTAGCATCAGGATGCAAAAATGAGGGAAATCATAATAACAGTCTTTCGGGAATAATATCATCTGAAAAACAGCTACTCCACATGGCTACAGGTCTGTGGTTAACTAGTCTGATGTTGGCAAACCAGCTGTTGAATACTGATATATTGAAGAATGACAGGTGATTAATACTGCAATTTGCCCACAGGCGCTAATAATATACCTCGCTCTGAGGTGCTGTGTGAATTCTGTAGAGACTGTCATAGGCCCTTATGTGCCCCTAACCTCCTGCCACACAAAATGCAATCACAAAAGTAGGTTTATAAAACCAGTGGGACATACTAGGCAAGAAGGTGCATGAAGGTGCTGAGAAGATCTGGACAAGAAGGAACATTCCCTTCTCTTTGTAACATAGTTTTTGATGCTATACCTAGGTGCCCTATCATTTCAGGGGGCCCATATACCCCCAATTTCCACAGCTCATAAATATCAGTCCCTGAAGTCAGAGCACAGATAAGGTTCATTACGTGCTTGGGGGCTGCAGGACGGTCACCATAGGGTTGGGTTCAGACAAACAAAGGAAATGACAGATGTCCACGTACTTGCATGAAAGCAACACTCATGGAGAAATGTGGCACTGTATACTTTTAGAGTACCAAGTAATTTGCGATTGTTTTTATGTGGCTAACATTATCTATATCCTGATATCAAAGGCTTTAGAAACAACTTCCTAAATCATCATCTTTCCCCAAGCATTCACATACCAATGTATTATACAACAGAACCAATTTATTAACAAGTAGTAAAGCAGCGTTTGGAAAAGCACTGCAGGTGTCACAGCTGCCAATAAACAAATATCTGAAGAGTATAAACACGTGCAAACTGAGCTGGTAAAACAATGTGTAAGCAGTGCAATCTCACTGGTAGCAGAACTGGATCTCAGAAATGTTTTTGTTCTCCTTACCCCACATAGCAAGAGAAGAATTAGGAGCGTTTTACAGCCCACTCAATGCATGACTTGCCAAGTAACTGCACAGGCAGCAGCAAGACAGGCACATGGAGGAGAATCTGCAGGCACTGACAGCGGTGCTAGATTGGAGGCTGGAGCTGAGCACCAATAGTGCAAACTGCTGCTCAGGAAGTCTTCCTGCTGCCCTTGTTCCTGCTCCATCATCATCAAGCATGGTCATGCTGTATCTTGAGCCTCCTTTTCTCTTCCTGTTTTTCCCCCCCCACTCCATACCCTGTTCCTCTTTGGTATTCCAGGTGCTCATCTGACGTGCCCAGAGCCGATCTGCATTTCATACAATAGATCATCTCTGAGCTCTTCCCTTCTGCTGCACTGTTTCAGGGTCCTCTCATGAAGAGGCTCATACAGCTGCCTCAGTTCAATAGAAGCAGAAGATCCTGCCAAGGAAGAGAAAGCATGTTATTTCTTCTGTTTGTCAAAGAAGAAATGAATCCCCCAGCTCCCCTTCCCCAACTTTTTCAAGCACTGAAACCAGGCCACGGGTTGGCACTGACCAACTGGGTACCCCTTTATTTCATCTCCATACACTGACTTGTTTAGAAGCTGCTGCTAGCTACACTGCCAGCTAATATTAATAATTTCAGAATTAATTTAATTTTAAATCTATGTATTTCAATCTAGTGTGCATGCACAAAGGATCAGGGTGGGCAGGGGGAAGTGAAGCATTCTAGCAATCAGGTGGGTAGCCGCGACCATTCTTATTATTAAAGACCACACAGGTCTTGAGAAATTGCTCATCACTTTGAGAGCCCATGCTGGAAGAAGAGGAGACTCCTTCACAGTAGTGAAGGAATTCCCCAGATGAAGCCAAAGCCATCTCCTTTCATAACTGAATTAGTCACAGCCTGGAATTTTTTTCCATCCATACTGCAATTTCTCCCATAAGAACAAAGATGGGGACTGTCCCTTACCTGGATGCATCTCCAGCTCCTGCTCTTGTCTTGCTTCCTCCCAAGATGGATCACAAGCTCCTCTTCCAAGAGGTTCTCCGAATCGAGCCCCCGGACATTTTTGAGGCCTATCTGGCCACAGGCTCACTCTGAACTTGTTCTGAGGTTTGCTCCCAATTCTCTCTCTCCTCCTGCCACTGAGGTCTCTTCTGGTGCTGTTGGCCCTCCCCTCTGCCTCTTGTCTCTGCCTCTGCCTGCCAGACAGAACTGTGGAACTCCATACTCAGCGCTTCCAAAATCTTTGCAATAACAGCAGGTAGACAGGACTCTGCTGGACGCGTAGTTATCATTCTTAGCTTTGTGGTAGGTGGTCTTTAATGCACTTACTGCCCTGGACAGTGGTTTGGTGCCAACTTCCATTAATCTCCAAGGTGTTAGGAAAGTGTGGATTTCAGATGCCTCTTTCAGAACCACATTCTCTGCTACAGTCAGAGGTGAATCAGAACCCATGCGTGCCTCCAGCCAGCTGGCTGAGTGCTGCTGAAATGGAGATGGCCACATGGGAACGAAGGGTTAGATTCTTACTAAGTTGTATATAAACTGGCAGGTTGTTTCTTGTCAGCGTGAAACAGTCATACCCTATATTTTGTTTAATCTCTTGCAGCGTGCACATACACACATGCTCCTGCTTTTTGTGGCTCAACACACCTGAACTCATGTGGCCCTTAATTAGAGTGATCATGCTTCCAGGTTTGGCTGGGGCAGTCCCGGATTTCGTGGGACAGTCCCAGCCGAACTGCGAACATTAAAACAGAAGTCCCAGAATCACAGGGGTGTGGGATGCAGTCCAGCAGGGAGGATTAAGTAGCATGCCCTGCCCACCTGTAGCACCACCACCACCACCACCTTGGCTGGGGCGGGGGGTGGCGCAGGACACAGGGGGTAGGAGACAGTAATGTCCCAGATTTCCTTATGGTCACCCTATCCTCAATCAACACTTCTCAACGAGAATATCTACAACTCCACACCCCTCTGGGCTTCATGTCCTGACCCAGTGGCTTGGGCAGCTATAGCCTTATAACATCCCATTTGCAACCTGTGGGTAATTACCTGCTTTTAGTTGCACGTCCAAAAAAAACCCTCTCATAATGTTAATGACTTTAAGTGGCAGTCCATTCCTTATCAGTGCCTGAGTTGGCTAAATTACAGCCAGCTGGGGTATGCATACATCTGCTGCAATCACACAGCTTGATTGAGCTGAAGGGTGCAAAGCACAGTGTATAAAACATGTGCAACTTTCAACTCTACCCATGCACATATGCATTATGAGTCTTTGGGTGTAAGATCACATACAACTTCTATATGCCAATGACATATTGAGTCCACAGGTTGGATGATATAGTGGAAGACAAATTCATTTACTTAGAGGGGTATTTAGTTGTGTTAGTCGGAAGTGAGGCAGAAGACATGGCAGAGACACACATTATAGTCTAACTGAATCAATTAGAGATGCATAAGCTTTCATGAGTAAGAGCTCACTTCATTAGATGCTATGAAAGGACATACAGAGAGCAGGCTATCAAGTAGAGACAGTGCTTTGTAATAAGGGTGGAACTGTTACGACTTCAGTCAGGCTTGACAAATGTTTTATTGTGGACTAAAGAAACCAGTCACAAAAGACGCAAAGCCTTGAGATCATGCCTATTAATATAGTCTCTGGAATGGCAAAAAGGGCCAGCTTCTGAATAATATAGTTGTATTTCCTTTACACAACTGTACACGCCTAAATTCTGCCTATTACCTAGAATGGGTGTGCTCACATATGAGCGCTTTACACTTGAAAATACAATAATGGCAGCCTCACTTATTTGAAAAATACGAGGCATAATGTGGAAGTTACTGGACACCCCTTGATGAGAATTTTAATTTTTGTATCCAAGCAACCATGGTGATCTAAAATGCTACAGTTCTAAAGCTATTTCAAGGCCCCTGAACAGAAGTGACCTGATTTTCCCTAGCACTGACCAATGTTAGCTTCTAAAGTCACTGAACACTATGGTTTTCCTCTGAAAGTCAGATTGTTTCTCAAGAGCCTAATTGTGTCTTTAGGAGCCTAGCTTCTGATACATCTTTGAAAAGTTTTACTATAGCTAAGAGATTTCTGAAAATGATTTTAAAGTATCCAATATAAAGCCAGTCCACCTGTGAGGTATGGCTTGTCTCATTGCAGCCTAAGCAGATAATAGCACAGAAGTGTTTTATTTGTGGATTGTGCACAACAAGTCTTGATAAAAATCCCAGCATGGTTCTTAAGGCATCTCAGTGTCTCCGGAATTTAAACATTTAAGGTAGACTGGGCACATCTACACAAGACGTTACGTTGCTGTAGCATCGCTGGGTGCAGACCGTGACACTGATGCTACTGTGCAGTAGTAATTAGCTACTGCATGTTAGCTTAAAAAAAAAAAAATAGCCATACGGTGTCAGGACTGCAAGTAACGCTGCTTATCGTGCAGTCCGCCGCTCATGGAGACCTGGCCATGGAGATGCTCCCAGTTAAAAGTTCTTGCTAACGCACAATCTATAAACCCTACTATGCAGCATTGCAAGACGGAGGCAGAGGTAGTTGTTAGTCTTATATCTGGCAGAAAGCAGGGCTGAGATGCACCTTATAGACTAATTAAAATCAGATGCATAAGCTTTCATGACCATCAGCTCACTTGATCAGGTAAGGGGTCTTTCCAAATAACTGCAATTATTTCTATAACCTTTACTACTGGTGCTTTTTGGCACTTGTACAGTAAGATATACAGGGTTGCTTATGCTTTCTTTATAAAATAAAGAGAAAACCTTATTTGCCTGTAATTTGAACTTCTGCTACCACTGCTGTGACAGCTTAAGTGCCGTCCCCCGTACATGGCTGCATAGGAGTAGGGGGAGGAAGATTTTCATTCCGAGGAAGGAAGAATGAACCAGTACTGGCAGTAAGCAAGCCTGACCCCAAAAGAGGCTTTTGAACTGTGAGTTTAGAGGCACCAATCTCTCAAAAGGCTCTAAATAATTAATTTTTTTCCAGAAGACTTCAACTCTTGACTGAAAGGCTCCTCTTACCTCATTTAAAATTGTATTTTATAATATACACATTGCTTACCCATGTAGATATACTGTATCTTATGGTGAGAGCTTGTAGAGATGTCTCTATTTAAGGTTGCTTAACATTTTCAGCAGTATAAAATTGTTAGTTTTTCTTCTTTTTATTTTTTTAAGAAGAGCTTTAATAACTCCATTGATTGTAGGCAAGCCTTTGGAAAAATCAGCAGGGTGAAACCCTTCAGGCGACAGAAGTACCTTTTCTCTCCCCCCCCCCCCCATGAAACTCTCTTCAGGTTTAACTGAGATAAAAAGTTAAAAGAAAAATCATCATTTCCCTTATCTTGCTCATGTTCCTCTAGAACATTCTGGTAGAATGCCAACCTCATAACTGCCAAATTCTGCATTATGCCGTGTATGACATTTTATGGAAAAGTCATCTAAACCTGATCTGCACATCTTTTACTTCACTACCAATTTAAGCTTACAGTCAACATGCCTTGCCCCCAGTAGTAGCATGCATGCGCCTGGGGCGAGTGGGTGGTCAAGAGCATCTAGGGTTCTAACCGGGTGAAGAAGCTGAGTGGGAAGCTGGGGATCCTGTAGGGCAGGAGGGCTCTTGGGCCCCAGAAACTATGCAGATGGCTGAGAATATGTGCTTGCTGGGGCTGAGAGGGCCTGAAATGGAAATAAATGGGAGAAATCTGGTGCAGCTAACTGCCAAGCAGGGAGGGGGAACCTGGGGCAGTATCAGGGTTTTCATTTTCTTCTCCCCCCCCACCCCCAAACTCAATTCCTGGCTAGGATTGAGGATAGGGTGCAGGAAAAGAAGCCACTTCTGGGTGCCTGCCCAATACAATAGTCCTTGGTGGTGAAAAGACTGAACTGTAGGCAAATAGGTCAGCCAGATGGAAGAGATTCAGGCTGGAAAGCGGGAATGCCATGACCAGGGTGGGTAAGCCTCAGGTGACTTGCGAAGGACTGCAAAAAATAACTGGATGTGAACAAAACAAGCGAGCCACTCCACTATGTCACTACCACCGCCACTGCACACCGGGAACAAGTTTTAATTGTGCTCCCTTGTGCAGAGGCGCAATGACACAGTACTTATCACATCATCAGATGCTACTATTTCCACAGGACCCCTCTCACGACCACAACAGGCTGAGTTTACAAAAGGGGCAGAATTAAGGTTACACAGATCTATAAATCTGGCACCTCCTAACTCATAGCTACCAACTAAATACGTTTCTGTAGTCCTTTTCTGTGAGTACACTGCATGTGCGTCTTAGGGTGGGGGGCAATTATGCCTTGTAAACTGGAAGAGTGGGAATTAAAGACATTAAATTAAACCCCTGTCTTGAATACCCCTCAACTTCCCTCCTGCCCCACACATAACACAGAAGTCCCAGCTTTACATAACATCTCTACTTACTACTGCTCTTAGAAAAACGTGTGTTCCAACAAAAAACATTCTGACACAATAAATAATGAATGTACTCAAACAGGACTTGACTTTCAACTTGGAAATCAAGTATGTTTGAAGTTACATTTGCTTTCCAGGTGGATAGACAATGTTCAAGAGTTCCTTTCTCAGTTCCTGCTACTCTACTTCAGTCCTGACATCAAGGCTAGTTCTTCTGCAACACTGTCCTGGTCCTTTGCATAAATGAGATAGCCATTTGCAAGAAAAATTGCATAGCAGCACTCTGACGTACAAAAAGTCAAAGGCAGCGTAAGAGTGATGTTGTAGCTGTAATAGTTCAGAAATTGTGAGGCAAGGATTTCTTAGGGTGATCTCCTTTACTGGACCAAGTATGTAGTTGGGGTAAAGTTAGACAAGCTTTCGAATGCAAGAGATTCTTGTTCAGGCCTCTGATCACAGGAAGCTATGCACTGCATAGTGAAAGAGCCAAAGCAAGCCAAAGCCATGCTTTTTTGGTTGCAGTTGTACCCATGGTAAAAAGGCAGTTAACCCACTATTGCATGGGACTCCCCATTCCCTGTGTTTTTCCACATTTTTTTAAATAACATTCTTTCACATGTTTATGATTCTGGAATAATTCTGTCTTAGTCAGAATTCAGAAGCAACAGAAAATTCCATGTATTGCTTGAGAGGCAAGATGAAGCTTGCTACCTGGCTAGGATTTTCAGTACTAAGCTGAAAGAGTTAAACCTTAATCTTTAAAATCAACTTCAATGACAATTTTCTATCCCCCACCCCCTTTCCTTTTACTTCTAGAGCAGGGGTCAGCAACATGTGGCCCACGGGCTAGATATGGCCTGAAAAAAAACACTGGATCTAGCTCTCAGAGCTGGAGAGCTTTGCCTGTGCCTGCACCAGGCCAAGCAACAAGGAGCTGCATTGAGGCCATACAGCTTCCAGCTGTGCCTGTGCTGCTGCCACCTCTCCCCAGTCTTTCAGCTCCAGTCCAAGGTGGGCCAGGTAGCTTGAGATGTGCAACAATAGTGAGGGGCTTTGCCTATGCCACCCCCCACACCTCCTTCCACAGTTGCGGCGTGGGTACAGCTTCCAGCCATGCTGCAATCAGGTGTGTGTGTGAGGCAGGGGGGAAGGAGGAATGGGGGCAGAGAAAGCAGGGAGAAGTGGCACCAGTGTAGAAAGTTTACAGATACCTGCTTCCAGCTTAGCTCCCCCCCTAGCTGGGCAGAGAGGAGTAGGGGACTGGAAGAAGCAGCCATGGCATGGACACAGCTTCGAGCTGCCTGGCTTCAGGGTGGGCAAAACCCCCTTCCACTGATGTGCCTCCAAAGCCTGTGTTGGACCACAGCTGAGTTGTTCTGGGCCACAGCTTGTAAAAGGTTGCAGGCCCCTGGTTCTAGAGGCACTGTGGAAAACCATCTTTTGACACACATCTGAGCCAAGGTAGTATGTATTTGTATTTTGTGAAAGTAAGAAAAGTAACCAAACAAACAAACAAACAAAAATCAAGCATGTGAGGAGTGTTTGATGGTCAGCATAAAACCACATCTGCTTTTCCATATCTTTTCAAATGATATCACAATGTCCGCAGCACGGGCAAAATCATTCTTTTGAATTGCTGGATTTCAGGTCATGGCATCAATAATCACAAATCTACTTTATTACCTGAATCAGTCCAACAAGTGTTATACCTCAGAAGAGACTGAAAAAGATAGATAGACCCATCCCTTTAACTATCTGAAAACTCCTCAACTCTACATGCATCACTCCTCAGGCCACCTTTGGTACCTCTACCCCAGGGTATTCTCACAGCTCTTGCGATTCAAGCAATTTTTCACTGGAAAATGACAATTTGATTGGGCACTGCGCAGAAATTGATAACTCTCCTTGTACAAGTTCAAAAGCATATTTAAAATACTGGTCTCGTGGGAATTCCACTGTCTCAGTCGGTGAGAGGTGGACAAACTGCACACACTTTTCTTTAGAAGGTCTTTTATTTGCCTACCATACTGTGCTGTGCATTTTCTGTGCTAAACATAAATAATGCAAGGCATAAAATGAAAAAAGGCAGAATTCGTGTCCTCTCTCATTTGTGCATTAGCATCTCTCTCACACATGCACACACACTGTCTAATACAATCTGTGGGCAAGTACAGCGCTTTAAATATTATATTTTCAGACAAATGGTAGGGCAAGGTATCCAGAGCAGTGTCCAATTTGCAATACCTTGTGAGCTAGAGGTAGTTAAGGAATGCACTTTAAGAGCACTCATGAGTATGATCCTATGGGTTCCTAATATCTGTGGCCGAGCTGCAAGAACATCATTTTCAGTGCTCAGAGCTGTTGCATCTGAAAATCTACAAGACTTCTTAGAGCTGTGATTAAGTCTGCAATTCCTGCTAGTCTCCATGGAGACCGGTGTTGGCTCAGCAAAAAGTTGCTGTGTCCTTTAAAATAATTCTTGTTCATTTTGAAATTGTAAAGCACTTGCTGTTTCTGCCTATCAGATGGTTTTTCCCCATGGAAACAGTAACAGCAGCAGCCATATGCATGACTGTTACAACACTTTTACAGTGGATTTCATATGTGGATGAAAGCTAAACACTGAAGACAACATTTTAAAAAAAAAAAAAAAAAAAAAGGAATCTCCAGAATCGTCACGCCAACAAGCCTGTTGTGGCCTTCTAAATTTCCGAGTTACCCTAACATCTTTACATTTTAAGATGCTTGTATACAATGCCACAATGATGACAGAATCTTTCCTGGAGACAATGATGCCCTGCTTAATTGCATACACTCTGTCTCATGCTACGCTTGGTTTCTCCCTTTTGTTTACACCCTAACGCTGTTGAGGAGCTGTTCTCTCTTTGGCACTGCTTTCCTCCTGTATAGCAGGACATAAGTTGCCACAAGGTTTTTAAACAAGAAGGGACCCTAAACACACATTTTAGCTCAGCCCAGTTTTAGGTTTAATTTCTTTTAAACTCAAATGAAAGCTGTATTTGGTTAGTTAATACCCACAACTTCACAAACCAAAAGAGCTCAGGTTTCCAGAACGATTAGATATCTAAAAAACCCCACAGTTTACAACATATAAAGAGCCATTTGCAGTTTAAAAACATGCTCCACAACATTTGGTTGATTTTCACAATTAATATATATTATAGTTATGTAGCACCTATGGAAGAGCTAGAAAAGGAAGCAGGCAAATAAGCCTGGTGTTCGATATTTTGTATTTTGCTTGCTAAGCTTTTGGGTGCAAGATTGCACAGAGAGACAGATCTTGATATTATCACAAACCCTCAGCCACAGATTATTGAAATTATTGAGATTACTGAAATCTATAGTGCTGCCCTGGCAAAGCCTAAGTGCCAATTCCAACTTCTCCCTGAATTTTAAATTCTTTCAGCATAGACCTTGCACACAGTGACACATACTGATAAAACTTCTCTTGGGCAACAAGAGTATCTTCAACCACAGCACTGTTTCTTCTACTTTCCCAATTAATCTCTAGGATCGAAGGCTGGCGACAGAGTTGACTTTGAACCCCTCCCACTTTCTCTTAGGGCCAAAAAAATGTTACCTGTCACCATATCAACGCTGTATAAAAATGCTTCTCTATATGCTTCAAACACCCACCCCTTCAGTGCAGTGCCTGGCAACTCCTTTCTCTAGAGCTTCCCCAAGTCCCAGATCTCACTCCTTCAGTTTAATATTGAGTAGTACTGCACACCTTGATACCCAAGGTGTAGATCCTACGCTCATCCTCCTCCTTACAACACCTGCATAAAAAGAAGAAAGAAGATGGATATGAATGATAAGGTATTTTAAAACCAACTTATCCCCCCAGTAAGAACCAGTAAATCAATACTGAAGTAGATTAGTAACAGAACAGTCATTCTTTGAAACATATTTTGTCTTCAGGGAACCAACGTGCAATTTGTTCCATGGGCAGTAAAAATATTGAAGTAGCACATGCGTGGCTATGGATCCAGGGCTTTAGAGAATATTTGTTCCCAAGACAAGTTAAAAAACCTAATGGAAACATGTAACTTATCTCCCTGTAAATAGTTTCTATTACAAAAACAAAATTTGAACCAGAAATGTTTTTGACAATAGTGAGCATATTTACACGGAGCATACTTCTGTGTATTAGAATTTCCTTTTAAAGTAAGAGCATAAATATGTTGTAATGTGGTGATACATATAATGTACGGAAGAGTCCACAGAGACATTGTATATTAACATGCAAAAGGCATTATATACTTTTGAACAGCCCTGGGCAACTGACAGCGTTAGACCCTTGTCCCTTGATACAGGACTGAATTATTTCCAAATTTGTTGTGTAATGCTTTATGGCATGCTGAAATATTAACATCTCCACCTGATTTCTAGTACTTCTGTCCCCTAAGGTTTAATTATAAAATAACATTGTTTCTTTAAAATTGTTTTGTTTATCGTTTTTCGGTCTTTTGGCTAATATCTAGCATTTAAATATTCCACCTGAAAGTAATGAGGAATATTGCCTTTATAAAACAATTAGGGCTGTAAACATCATTTGAAAAATTATCCGTTTGACCTCCTCTAGTTATATTGGTTAAATGGTGAGCCAATAGTACATTCCTAGTTTAGTGACCTCTGGTTGTAATGGCCCTGACCCCAGCTCCGGCCCCTTATGCACCCTGCACTGCACAAGCCCCAGCCACTGGGTAGAAGCATGGCCGAGTCACTAGGGGACAATGCCCAGCTGCAGTCACGGCTTCTCCTTGCCCCTGTGGGCAAGGGTAGGGGCTGAAGACCTCTCCTGCACCCAGATCCCGCTGCCGCACCTCCTTGGGCCGAGCCAGCTACGTGCACAGCTCTGTCTCAGGGCCGGGCCAGGCTCAGCACCATGGCCAGAAGGGGGAAGCAGACCTGGCAGAGGTTGCCCTGCTGGGACCAGACCCCTCTATCCCCTGGACGAGCTGAGGGGGGCCCAAAAGCATGGAGAAGCCTTCCAAGTCCAGGGTGCGGCAGCGCAAGCACGGTAGGATCCACAGGGAACTTGTCGCCCGTTGCCATGCCCAGGTCCTGTCACTGCAGGGGGGCAGGACAGACCCCCCCATAAGGCCAGGAGTCTCACTGGTGCAGCAGGAAGGCCTCGCCTGACATCTGTAGGGGGCACCCAGCACCACAGCTGGTCAGTGCCTCCGAGTGGCTTGGTTGCACCCTCTGCCTGCAACTCCCCATCAGCAGCCTAGGGCCCATGGAGCAATGGGTGCATGGCGAAGACATAGGGGTCAGGGCTGGGGGCCTTCCTGCTGCAGGTCACTAAACAGTAAGTGATAAACTGTAAATGATAAAATATATTTGTCATTTAACCGCTTACATCCCTAATGCTTTCTTTATTCACTTTCTGAAAAAATAAATGTCTTCTTTAAGGAAATCTTAAATTTTATGACCAGGTTACGAAACACCTGGACGCAGGAGTAGGGGTTGACGTTGTTTACTCAGACTTCAGGAAGGCCTTCGATACGGTATCCCACCCCATACTGGTGAACAAGTTAAGAGGCTGTGACTTGGATGACTACACACTCCGGTGGGTGGCGAATTGGCTAGAGGGTCACACCCAGAGAGTCGTAGTGGATGGGTTGGTATCGACCTAGAAGGGTGTGGGCAGCGGGGTCCCGCAGGGCTCGGTCCTTGGACCGATACTCTTCAACGTCTTCATCAGCGACTTGGACGAGGGAGTGAAGTGTACTCTGTCCAAGTTTGCGGATGACACAAAACTGTGGGGAGAAGTGGACATGCCGGAGGGCAGGGAACAACTACAAGCAGACCTGGACAGGTTGGACAAGTGGGCAGAAAACAACAGAATGCAGTTCAACAAGGAGAAATGCAAAGTGCTGCACCTAGGGAGGAAAAATGTCCAGCATACCTACTGCCTAGGAAATTACCTGCTTGGAGGCATGGAAGCAGAAAGGGATCTTGGAGTCCTAGTGGACTCCAAGATGAACATGAGTCGTCAGAGTGACGAAGCCATCAGAAAAGCTAATGGCACTTTATCGTGTATCAGCAGATGCATGACAAACAGAACCAAGGAGGTGATACTTCCCCTCTATTGGGCGCTGGTCACACCGCAGTTGGAGTACTGCGTGCAATTCTGGGCGCCGCACTTCAAGAGGGATGCGGATAACCTGGAGAAGGTCCAGAGAAGGGCCACTCGTATGGTTAAGGGCTTGCAGGCCAAGCCCTATGAGGAGAGACTAGGGCCCCTGGACCTCTTCAGCCTCCGCAAGAGAAGGTTGAGAGATGACCTTGTGGCTGCCTATAAGTTCATCACGGGGGCACAGAAGGGAATTGGGGAGGTTTTACTCACCAAGGCGCCCCCGGGGGGTACAAGAAATAATGGCCACAAGCTAGCAGAGAGCAGATTTAGACTGGACATTAGGAAGAACTTCTTCCCAGTTCGAGTGGCCAAGGTCTGGAACGGGCTCCCAAGGGAGGTGGTGCTCTCCCCTACCCTGGGGGTCTTCAAGAGGAGGTTAGATAGGCATCTAGCTGGGATCATCTAGACCCAGCCCTCTTTCCTGCCTATGCAGGGGGTCGGACTCGATGATCTATTGAGGTCCCTTCTGACCCTAGCATCTATGAATCTATGAATCTTAGCAGTCAACACTTGGTTGCCTATGTCTGGTATAAGAACTAATTCATTTTTATAGGAAGGTTAGGGTTCTTGAAGAATATGGCTATCCATTACAAAGTAGTGGCTTACTTTACTTTTTCTATTCCTTTACAAAAACTTTTCAGATTTGTAGAGGATGCCTAAACCTTTCTAGATGTAACATTGCTGCACAACACTGTTTTATAAATAGGTTTGCTATGCAAAATGTTGCTCAAGTGCATCAAATTACAATTAAAAGGTACCTTATACCCAATTGTACTTTTAATACTCCAAATGGGACGACCACATATTAAATTGAATGTTGGGAAAAAATTAAGACCTTTATATTTAAGAGTAAAATATACTAAACCAGAGGTTCCCAAACTTTTTCCTATTGTATACACCCTTCCAGATTCCAGCTGCCTATGTTCCCCTAGCAGCACACATTTTATAATTTTAACCCCCTAAATGCCAATTATTATTATAATGAAAATTAAATCTGCCATTATACAATTTCTCCCACGTAACTCCCCAGAGATGTCTTGCAGATCCCCAGGGGTCTGCGTACCAAGTCTGGGAACACCTAATAAACAAACAATTTCAGCATTTTAATGTGTAAGGATACATTTGCTAGAAAGACTTAGGTATCACATTTATTTTAATAATACTCCTCCCATCAAGCACATAAAACTGGCTCACCATATGAGATCTGCTTTTATCTGTTAAATCAGCTTTTCACTGTTTAACCAGTTACATTTTTAAATATAAACTGGACTCCATCACAGTTATATCCAAGTGCAAATCTTGCTGTTTGAAATCTTGTTTAATGTAATAAGTGATTCTAACCTCAACTCAAACAGAAAAGATGAAAGTGGACATTCTTGTCTTCCTTATTAACTCTGACACGAGGAACGAAACATGTCAGCATTTCTCAACAGAGACATCCACATTACTGTGTAGAGGGTGTGCCACCACCGCTCAAATGCTGCATTAAATTCAAATGTATGCTTTTATTCATAGTTTCATAGTTTTAGGGTCGGAAGGGACCTAATAGATCTTCTAGCCCGACCCCCCCGCCAGGGTGGGAGAACAACCCAAAAAAAACCCCCAAAAAACAAACAAACCCTAAAAACAAAAACGGGACTCAAATGAGTCCAGCCAGGTAGGTATCCAGCCTCTTCTTAAAGATCCCCAGGGTAGGGGCCAGCACCACCTCCCTTGGAAGTTGGTTCCAGCTCCTAGCCGCCCTAACTGTGAAGTAGTTTTTTCGGATGTCCAATCTGTACCTCCTCTCCATCAACTTGTGCCCATTATTCCTTGTTATGCCAGCGGGGGCTAGGGGAAACAGCGTCTCCCCCAAACCCTTCTGGTTCCCCCTAGTGAGTTTATAGACGGTCACCAGGTCCCCCCTCAGCCTTCTCTTGTGGAGGCTGAATAGGTTCAGGTCCCGCAGTCTCTCACTGTAGAGTCTGCCCTGTTGTCCCCGGATCATGCGGGTGGCCCTCCTCTGGACCCTCTCCATGTTGTCCACATCCCTCCTGAAGTGGGGCGCACAGAACTGGACACAATACTCCAGCTGCGGCCTGACCAGCGTCGCATAGAGGGGGAGGATCACCTCCCTGGCTCTACTCGAGATGCACCTGTGGATGCACGACAAGGTCCGGTTAGCCCTGCCAACCATGACCTCGCATTGTCGGCCCATGTTCATCTTGGAGTCAATAATGACACCAAGATCCCTTTCCGCCTCCGTGCTCTCAAGTAGGGAGTTCTCCATCGTATAAGTGTGCTGCTGGTTCCTACTACCCAAGTGCAGCACCCTGCACTTGTCCGTATTGAAACACATCCTGTTCCTGATGGCCCACCCCTGTAACCTATCCAGATCCTTCTGCAATCTCTCTCTCCCTGCTAGCGTGCTCACCTCCCCCCAAATTTTGGTGTCATCAGCGAATTTAAACAGGTTGCTTTCCACCCCAACATCAAGATCGCTGATGAAGACATTGAACAGCGCAGGCCCCAGGACCGAGCCCTGGGGGACTCCACTACCCACCTCCCCCCAAGTCGAGTATGATCCATCCACCACCAAGTATGATCCATCCACCACCAGACTTGTCGAAAACCTCCTTGAACCATACTGATATTGGAATAAATTTTTGATTCTGGTTACAAAACATTTATCTGTGCGTGTACAAGTTGGTTAGCAAAAAGGGTCAATATGAAACACACACACACACACACACAAGTGAGGAGAAACAGGATTCTACATGTAACAACCCCATCCCCACCCCCCACAAAAAAAGAGCAAGTCCATAGTTGCTGAATTACTATTACTCTAGTTTCTTTTGAAGATCTGAGGACTTAAAATACACACAATACCAGTCTAAGACTGCACTTTGAATTAAAGAGGGGGTAAAAGGTGCAGAGGAATAAAAGTGATACATTTTCAAAACATCATTTTCTTTATAAAAGATGTCATTTTCTTTTAAGTACTAGATCATGTATTAAAAAAACCCTTGCGCAAACTTCCACTGCTGGGGTTTTAAATTCTTTATTTTTGGCTAGAGCGGAGAGGGATCTTATAATTTTAAGCATCCAGCTACCAAAGGACGTAGCTTTTATAAATACAGTTTTTTTTCCTACTGAACACTGTATGTACAGTACTGTTATTGGAACAATTTATGCTCTTATAAATCACTGCTAGCCTTTATAGCTTTCAGGATCTGTTGATGATTGCAGTAGGTACACAACCTTTTGCCAGGCTAACTGGATTTTATTCTGTGTCCTATTCAGTGAGCGTTTCCTAGCTGGATTCTATTCGTTTTCACTCCAAGAAAAAACCTGCTACTTACATTTAAAAGGCTGATTTGACAACTCTAAATGGTCAAGTAACTGTCTGCCTATAATTACTAGAAGTCATTTTGCAGTAGTTTTTTATTTGTTCGTTTGTTTTAAATAATCCTCCGTGGAACTGCTCCAGTATCCCCTATGGAAACCTTTCCTGATCGTTTAGTATTGGCCTCCCCACTTCTTCTGTCATCACTATGTGAGGGCTGATGCTAAAGCTGCTATCATGCTGTCATCTGGAAACTTTAAATATCTTTAATAATTCCACTTCTGTAGAGTTATTAAAAATAAAAGGTAGAGCATTTGGGTAAGCAAGGATGAAAGGAACTGCGGCCTTGCAGAATGAGGAACTGAAAATGAAGAGGGGAATAAGGCAGCAGGTGGAAAGTTAATTATTAAGGAATATAAAAAATCAAAATCCATTTACAAAATAGAGGTTCTATCCATCTCTGGAGTCTGGTGACAACACTAACTCAGCTTTGTGTTATTACAGTGTCTACTGTTTCAAATAAAAGCTAGTCTTGAGAGAGACACTGTGTACATGCTTATGCAAGAGAGTCAGCATAGTGTATGCATCTTCATAGCTAATACCTGTTACCTAAATCTGCCTCCTTTCTTGGAGACAGAGACTTAATTCCCAGCTAATTCTCTTAAAAAGTTCACCTTCCATTCAAAACAAAAAGCTGCACGCCTTTGAAAAAAAATACAGAAAAGCCATTCAGGATCTGGAAGAGTTTAGTGTTCTAGCTTTGCACACATTCTCACTGGCTGTGAAATGTTTCTATTTTTACTCCTGCTTTGCAAACAGGGTGAGCCACTCAAGAAAACCCTAGATGCTAAACAAAATATTCTTATTTTACTTACCTTTGCTGATAAGCATCTGGTTATACATCATTACAGTCTGCTGAAACCTAGATGCTAAGGTTTAACACTCAGCATCAGTTAGGATGGAGCCTGCTACTTTCTGGGTCTAAACGAAGCAAGGTTATTAGAAGGCAAAAACCTTCTTTTGGCTTATTCTGCTTCAGAAGGATAACAAGTAATATCAAATGCACAATGCTGAGCTAACTGCATAACAGCAATCATAGTACAGGGAAAAATGCAGTAACTTCACAGCCCAAAACCACCTAAAAATAATCTGCTAGCAAACCAGTGGACCTTGAAAATAAGGGTGGTGAGCTTTTTTTTTTTTTTTTTTTTTGAGGTAATGGATTCCTTAACTTCCTTTCTCCATTTTTTTGTGTTTCTTTTCATAAGAGGCGAAGATATGTGGCAACAAATACAATCTAAAGTTATTGTAGCACCTAAATAATGATTTTCCATCACATTACTTTTTCATAAGGTTTTATTAAAATGGGTCTAAGCATGGCCTAGCAAGGACAATCCAATTGTTTGACTCTTAATTAGTACATTTCAGTCAGGAAAGAAGGCAGGAAAAAGTGGTTAGTCAACAAGCTAGCTCTGAGAAGTTGAACCTCAGTATTCCAATGTCACAGTCAACCAATTTCCAATCAACACTAACCAGGTTGTTCTTAACTACCATGAACTGAAAACACCATTGTTATCCGAGAGTAGACATTGATTCTCTTGGTTTTGCAGGTCACCCAGCAGTGAAGGTTGCAGGATCACAACTTCATGGGCGTTTGGCAGATGTAGAGGTAGAATAGAAGACAGTTCTTCTACTATCAGTACTGCACTTCTGACAGCAGTTGAATAATTTCTTGTCATTAACCTAAGCAACATATGACTAAAAACAGGAAAGGAGTGCAGAAACCAATTTTTTTTTTTAATATTTTTTTCTGAACATATCTTCATTAACTTGCAGTGTGTTGGGATTTGTGAATTTCATAAGCAATAATGAATATGGATTTGACAATTCAATTTTTATGTTAGTTATTATAAACAAGTGATCTAACAAAAGGTTAGAGATAAAACCTGAAATGCCAACAAAACACATCACTTACACAAGAGAGGTCACTGCAGGGTAAGCCCTCCAATCCCCTCCCCTTCCTTTTCTAAAGAATTTAAGTCAAGAAGTATCAACAGACAGTAAAAGTTGCAATAATGAAACCTTAAGTTATAATAAAGAATGCATTAATGTTACAATAAAAAAACAGGGCTGATGCTACTATGCATTTAAAAAAAAAGTGCCACAGGTTTAGTCGAGTCAAACAGCAGATGGACCTTCCTGTCTTAATGAGCTGTGTTTTGGTGTGTACCATGCTGTTAGACGTCAAGCTCTGAAATGGGTTAAAAGGGTGGGCGAGGTATTCCAGGGCAAGGGCTTACCTAAGTTGTGTCGCTTTGTCTTCGCGTGCTCGTGAATATGTTTCTTTGTGAAACAGCCAAAGAAGACACAGTAGAGGCAAGAGTGAAGTCTGTTCAGGTGGGCACCACACATGTGACAAATGCACGACTTTGCCTGAAACACACAAATGAACATTCTTGATTAATAACAAACCCATTCACAAGGGCCAACACACTATTAACCTCTTAATCTACGTGTGCTGCATTTATAATAAGCGTAGCTGGAGTCCAAATAAAGTGTAAACAAGCTTTTTAGCAGACAGCAGAAATAACCTAAGTTCTGTCTCTCTAGGGCAAACGCAACTGTAGGCAGTGGCAGCAGAAATTTCTCTACTCCTCCAAAGTGTTTCAACATCTTTAATCCATAGCAGATCCCTTTTAAGACAAGACAACAGCCACACTCATTTCCTGTTCAGTTTCACTTTTGTAATCAATACCCTGGCTGGCTTATACAACAGATTTTTGGCGCTCGTCACTTGGAAGGTGATGCAGTAATCACCAATATATTCCATACGAACAAACCAGCTATGTAGGTAAGCACATTTGGTCACTCACTGGGGCCAACTTTGAACCAAGTTTGGAAGGTAAAAGAAATCCCATTTCCTGAGCTACCCTGTGTAACAAGGTATATGATGAAAGCCACTACGATTCATTTCAAGTCAAGAAGAACCAAAAAGAAAAAAGAAAAAAAAAGAAAAGAAAAACAACCTAACAGTACACTTTGCCTCCTGTTGCTATGACACATTTTAACTACCAACACCAGCAAAGTAGCGTTCAAAAGGAGGAGAGAAATGATAGACTTAATCCTTGATTGGAAGTATTCTTTAAATCAACAGTTCATAAGACTTTTGTCCTCTTGGCATCAAAATTAGATGCTGCAATAAACCTCTTGGGAGATTCCCATTATTCCCAATTGGTTGAAAATTTAGGAATTAAGAGAGTACGAGCGAGCACAAGCAAGAAAGCACGAGCGAGCAAGATCAAATGCACTATACGCTATTTAGCAATCAATATTTTAAGTCTTCTCAAGACCCATTGCCCTTGTTTGCACAGTGGCAAACAGAATGATTCAAGTTTAAATCATTTCTCAAGTGCATCTGGGAGATGTAGTCAACGTTAATTCCAGCAGCAAGTGACTAAGTGTCTCTGAAATCAGAGGAAATGGAGTCAAAGGTCCGTCACCCACTTTACTGCGGTGGTTTAACTGTTCTCCAACAGCTCAAAGCTACAAATAGCACTTGGGCCCTGTTACAGTAACGAATGAGGAAAGAGCACCTCTTTACCCTGAAATATAGTGATAAATTTTCCTGACATTACTTGAAAAAAAATTATATCTTGAGTCTTGGACTGTTTAAGTCACTAGACAAGTGCCATCATCCAACCCCCTCCCCCCAAGAGTTCATCTTTAACAGTATTTGCTTGCTTTCCCATAACTAAAAATAATGCCACAAAAATTATACCAGATTGACATTTTGCTTTTAGATCATCCTTGGTGTTAAAAATTAATAACAAAGCTTACAGTCTGTTACACTGTATAACATTTTCAGATGCTTCAAAACAAGACCTACATTTTGAATCACACATTTTGTGCATTCCAAGCTTCCAGAAATCCTATTAGATGAAAATAGATTAGTTAAATCCAACTGCACACACAGCTACATTAAGAAATATTTTAAAACGGGACCAAATAGCTTGCTCCCACCACCGCAACTTGTATCTTACGAAAACGTCGCAGATCTGTCTGTCCAACGTCTGACTGTTGTTCTTTGGTTGCAGACGCTAAATATGATTTCCCGGTCTCTTAAAGATTACTGCTATGGTAACAACTCTAGCAACTGACTTTTTCACTTTTTAGCTAACTAAGACTGGAAGTCCTTTTGCAGATGATACAATGAGCCGGCTAGCACCATTTTTGCTGTGTTAATGCTCAGTAGAATTACTCTACTGTGCATCTAGCCTCTCGTCTAGACATGTCCAGTATCTCTCACTTTTACTGCTTTTCAACCAATCCCATAGAATATGCAATCTTGAATCAAATCAAAATTAAGCAGAACAACGAAACATTAAAATAATCTAGACTTAATTATGAAGAAATTCAACAATACACTTATTAGCTGAACTTTTCTTTCACCCACATGCCTGTGCTTGTTCAAAGTTTTTTTCTGATATTTTTAGAAATCCAGTTTACAAGAGGGTAAAGTAGTATCTAACTTCTTTTTAAAGGAGACTCCCGTCTCCTTTTCACTTTTCTGTGCTTTAAAAGGTGCCAAGTGGGGGAAAAAAAAAAATCAAGCAGACAAAAATGTGGCAAAGGGTTTTTTCACCTTTTATTGGATCAACTTGCCTAATACATTTCCTGAATCATCATGGTTACACTACCAATCCAACCCTACTTTAAAAAAAACCCTAAAAAACCTAAAAACCCCCGAGTAATCAATTGGTTTATTTAAAACCCTCCTGTCCTCATCTCTTGAGGCTGCAGACTGGTAGCAATTACAGCAAAATGCAGTACTATAACCAAGTGTTCAAAACACTAAATTAGATCCCAAAGTGTCAGAAGCCTAGCTTCAAATCTTAAGCTTTTTTTTAAATGGTATTTTATGGGTCTAACTTCTAACTTTAGTCTTTAGGGAAGCCTCCTGCCTTCAGCTGTACCCAGAAATGCAAGTGGAAGCGGGCTCCACTATTCTTTGCCTAACACCCAGCATAGGAAATCAGTTAGAAATTTCTGCTCCCTAACCCATCCCTCACTATGCTGTCTCCTGGCTCTCACACCTTTCTCTTTACCTAGCCCAGCAGCTCTCTCTATCTTTAGCCCATGGGCCAGATTCAGCCCATGGAGCAGAGTCACTCAGCCTTTGGGGCTCCCCATGGGTCTGGAAATCTGATGGTGGAAGAGC
>NW_005842089.1:824455-834196 GCF_000455745.1 Alligator sinensis
TTAATTGTTCCCAGAGCCAAGCTAATTACTGCTCCCCTGCTGCCAAATTTCCATACCTATGGGGAGCTATATGGTCTGGAAGACATAATCCTGCAGCCCCAACTGCACCAGCATGAAGTCAGGCTGGCACGTGATGTTGTGCCTTAGCCAGATCCAGCATGTGAGGTCATGCTGGCACACCAGATCACACCTGTGGTCCTACCCCATGTGCTGGGCCTGCGCCATGCATCCAGTCGGTAGGAACAGAAAGGCTGAGCACCACTGACCCAGTCTCCTGAATTCCCTCTCTGTAACCTCGTCCTGATCATTCATTCACTTTGAGACGCACATGAAGAACAGAACAGGAGACTGTATAACGGTAAATTATTCTATCCATTTGGAAAAACCACAGGGCAGATCCAGCGGTGCAGCTGCATCCCCCTCCCCTTTAATTTCTGCTCCACCCAAACTTTAAAACCAACTGCCTGGGAGGGGCAGCAGCATTTTATTCAGACAGTGCCAAGGGAGTCAGTGGACTACATGTCTCATTATAATCTGCCTAACTCCTTCTAATTTCTCTTCACTCCACAGACGTTAACAACTGTCTCCTTTTTAATGGTCTTGATGTTCCACTATTCAAAGTATTCTTTCTTCTGCATTTTTGCAGTTTGTTATCCATTTCTGACAATGTCACCCTTCTAGTTCATAGCCCCATAGAAGTTCTAGTTCATAGGCCGGGTATTATTAACTCGGGTATAGAAACAAATGACAATGAAGTATTGGAGACACTGTCAAGATGCTCAAGACTACTCGATTTTGCTCTACAAATCTGAATAAGAGGTGTATGTTTAATTATAATGACCACAAGACCAATGAAACACTACCTTTTGACTATTTTTTGTCTAGTTCGTTGTGCTTTTTAAACTTAAAGTGCACTCATTTGGTAGATTATATATTAAAATAAAGTTATATTTGTTTTTGCTCTGATAATAATAAACTGAATAATGTAGTGCTGGCCCCTACTATGTTAGCAAAGCTTATAGTTTCTTTTCAAATGGAGAAAAGCTGCACCACACCATTTGAACCCCCTTTTAAAAATCCTAGATCTGCCCGTGGAAAACCAGATCAACTTTCCATAGAAAGAAAGCTGCCCTGCAGCATTTTTGTCATTGGGAGACTGCAATAATCTCTAGCTAAATAAATAATAATCACAAGACTCTGGAAATACTACAAAGGTTAAAAACTCTGGAGATGGGAGTTCAATTTTATGCATGGCTGGGCTCTATTCACATCACTTACTAAAAACAAAGACAGTGGTGATTAATATCGTTTCCATACTCTAAATTATTTTTTAGCCCATCCTCCAAAAAGTTTTAAGAAGGTACTGAGTTTACTAAGTTAATAAAAACAGGGCATGGAACATACACAGGGGAACTGGTAATGACTAGGTGCTTTATGTATCACTCATCAGGCCAAGATAAATAAGCCAATTTGTAGATGGCTGTGATTTTCTGACACCTCATATGACAACACACGAAACAGGAGTAAAAGGAAAAAGGCAGGCTTTAATATGGCAAGTAAATGGGGCTGCTGACACTCCCAGCTGTCTGGAATTGTCAGAACAGTTTGCTATTAATTTCCTACCTAAAGGATGGCAAATAACCAACCACTTATGAAGAGCAATTCACCAGCCTGAGAGCGCACTGCCTTGACAGCGCTCCTTGGCATGGCAGCTTCTGCGCCAAATCTCACTTTCTGGGCCAGCATGGATTTCAAATGCAACAAAAGCAGCAGCATGTTGGGCGTAGAAAGCAGTTTGCATGTCATTTAACAGCAGGACCTCTAAACAACATAGTAGATTCAAATGGCCATACATGGTCCCTGCTTGTATCAGCTGGGGTGGTAATAAAGAGAGAAAGACTACATAAGGTTTAGCAGTTCTAAATGCATCTCCAGTGTTCACGGCTTAAGCGGTTTCCATACCTGGGTCTAGAAAACACTCTCACATGTTAGGTCTCCTGTGATCAGAGAACAATATTTGTGTAGGCTCACACGAAGAGCTAAATTAGATAAATTCTACCAGGAAAAATGGAGGGAGTTGGAGAGGTTAAAAGTATCAATGGAGACTTCTCCACAGGTCTGGGATGGTATAGTTGGGATGATCCTGCCTTGAGCAGGGGGTTGGACTACCCCTCGCAAGGTCCCTTCCAGCCCTACTTTCCTTTGGTCTTATGTAAACTCTCATGTAACATTTAAAGGTATTCCAAGAAACAAAGAAATGCATCGTCAATATTTTAGCAGGGGCTCCCAACAACACCTTTGTCTTGTGATACCTCTTGTGCACCAGTAATACGTATCACCGAATATGGTGAAGACCCAAACTCTAATCTTTCTCTCCTATTTTAAATTAAAAGAAGGACCTTTCAAAAATACGTAACAGAAGGATGTAACGAGTAGAAAAAAGAACAGGCTTTATAAGAGGCGGTAAGCCTATCCTCTAGAAAGGTTTCTACCTCTGATTATACCATCATTATAAATAAATTATTCAGGAAACTGGTACATATTTGCACAATGTAATAAAATGCATGTCTGTGCAGAGTCCATGTACTGGAACCTTGGAAGTATCTTTCGTCACCAGTTTGTCACTGTGATTAGGTTAGCTCCAAAAACCAAGTCATCTATTTTTCAAAAGCGTTACTCTAGCCTAAGTTACACATATTCCTCGCAGAGGGTTGCTTAACAGAGTCCAAAACAGGGGTGAACTCCAAAGACAGGAAGGCACTGCAAAATGCCATTCAGTTTGGAAGCTGAACTTTGAGGTGGGCTTCTTGTGAATGACACAAGCCTTTCTCATTCTCTTGGCACAAATGTCACAGTAATTATTAGGCAGGACAAGCTGGTAATCCCAGAGTAGAGAGGTAAGAACTTTAATCGGTGCCAAGAGGCTAAGAGGAACGTGCCAGTGGAACTTTTTTCTAAATTCCAACCTCAGCTACCAGTAATCATCATACCAGAAGAAAAAGATGTTTCTAAATTTGAAGTTCCTAAAATTAGAATTACTGCTACTAATAATTGTGCGTTTCTCTAGCAGCTTCCATCTGTGAACGTCTGAGCGCTCTACAAACAAACAAATGCGGCCTCGGCACTTCTGCGGGAAGCAAGCATTTCCCATTCTCTCCAGCCCTCCTGCCCCCAACCTCCCACACGTGAAAAATGAGTTAGGGAACAGTTTGCCCAAAGTCCCACTGGAAAGCTATGGCAGAGCTAGGAATAAACCTTGGTTTCCTGTATCCTCCACCTCCTGCCTAGATATGCAAATACAAATGAAGTGCGCTGTCAGGCCAAAGGTTGTGATTATATTAAAATAATACTGAAGTCATACAGCCGGTGCGGGGGAGGGCAGAGGCATCAGGGAGGGGTACTGACCTCGTGTCTGATCGCAGAGGCTTCAATGGTCCTTGGACCAGGACTCTCGTGGAGGAAATTAGCATTTCCTCAGACATGGTGCAAGTCATGTCTGCCTTCATGTGCACGCTCAGTGCAAAACATTCCCCGGGACAGCTCATTAATGTATGCAGTGAGATGATCAGAACTTGTAAACACTTTAAAAATGATCTTTTGTAATATCTTCAAAAGTCATCCATCTCATCACACCCAACGCCCTTGCATCTTGGGAAAGCACAGTATACAAGAGGCAGCAGGAGATTCATGAAGGCTTGGATCATGTCCTTTTGTCTCCTTCCCCAGTGAAAAAAGCAGACACAGTCACAAAAGGTTGTGATATAATAGGCCATGAGCTTTTCCATATTTAAGATGAAGACCCAAAAGCAATTAATGGTCAGATTTTTTTTTTTTAATCTTAAAGTCTTGTAGGGGGAAGAAAGCCAATATTAAATGAAGGCAGGCAAAGCTTATTACTCCCGAGGTGCTAGGAGTATGCGCAAAATAATGAATTCAGGTCAAAATATCTGCGTTACAAGGTTTCTGACCATCTTAGCCATCACCACTCTGCCTGCATTTATAAGACTGAGTGGGTGCGTCAACACGAGATGCTAACTGCACAGTAGCATGCCAGGCAAAAACCATGTTAATACGCTACTGGGCAGTAGTATGAGGTTACCACACAGTAACGAATCACTAAAAAGCTATGCACCACTGGCACTGGGCAGGAGTGCAAGTGCACTGATTTAGTACTTGGTGAACCAAGTATTAAACTTAATGCACAGTAACTACGGTGCATTAATGAACATGTAGACACGTCCAGTGTATTGCACCTCTAAGACACACATGCCAGAAACCATTTTTCTCAGCCATTAGACTGTTAGATTTAAGTCTTTCTTCGGTTCTGGTTTGTCTGAAAACTTTTAATGTTTATTTTCACAAAAAGACAAGAGTCAACTTTCTAATAAGGAACTGAGATTCTCTACCTCTTTGGTTAACTGGTGTACAAGCACCTCTTGCCAAGATGATACAGGGCACTAGGAGTCAACACTTTATTTTAATAAAGAAAAAAAATAGTGCTTCAGAAGTAATGTGTTGTTTATTTACTTCCTGGGGAAAAAACAACACATAGTCGTGAACTTGCTCCTCTATGGAATCTATATAATGTCTAAGAAAGAGTTCCCTTTTTATGCAGTTTTGCTTTTACTTCACGACAAGGGGCATGCACACAAGACAGACAGTATTTTGGTAGTAATCAAGGATCTGGGTTTTCTGTTTCCCATGCAAAAACAGATTTAAAAAAAAAAAAAAAAAAAAAAAATGGATTTCCCCCTTTGCCCAAGGAAAACACAGATTTCTCATTTTAACGGACAAACCTGCGGATTTTGCCATTTTGCAAAGAGCTCTCTGTAGGCTGGCAGAGGTCCAGCCTGCAAGGGGCTGGTGGGAGTGGGAGGAGGGTGGTCGGGCAGGGGGTGCCATGCCCATGTGTATTTGATGCCTGTGTTGGTCCAAGACAAAAGAAATGCAAAATTCTAGAACTCTTGGTTCAGAGATGATAACTTGTATTAGACCAACTAACAAATTGCAAAAAAATGGTCTTTTTCTACAAGCTTTCAGGCACACACAGCCTTCCTCAGGCTCAGGAAAAATTAAAGATGGTAAAAAAGTTTCCATGGGTAGAAAATAAACTTGTATTAATAAAAATAAAATGAAATTCTATTAACTAAATTAATTAATTAATATGCACACTCCCAGGGGGACAGGGGGAATCCATGCCCCCAGATCTACGCATGTGGCGGGGGTGGGCAGTGGTTGCCCACTGTGAGCTCGGCCCTGCTGCCCCTCCCCGGGGCCTCCATAGCCTAGTGGGTGCAACTCAGCACTGCAGGGCACAGTGGGGCCATGCAGGGAAGTTCACTGCCGCTGTGAGTTCCATGCTGCTCTGGCAAGGTGCCACTGTCCCCGCTGCTGCCATACGGGCAGGGGACGCCTTGCCAGGGCAGCACGGAGCTTGCAGCAGCAACAATGAGCCTCCCCACGTGGCCTTGCAGTGCCAGGTAGCAGCCCAGTATGCAGACCCCAGGGGAGGGCAGCAGAGTGGGGACCCCAGCCCACACCTGCCCCTGCCCCATACACAGATCTAGGGGTCATGGGCCCCCCCATGCACCCAAGGGAGTGCGCATAGCAGCAGGGAGCCAGCCCCACCTCGCCTGAGCCCACAGCGGGCAGGCAGCAGGAGCTGCCACCTCCTGCAGTTGGCAGAGGGCTGCAAACTCAGGTCCCTGGCCTTGTAGCCCTGGCAGCTGGGAGGGGAGGGGGCAGAGGGGGAGCGGCACCAGCAAGCCCAGGGGGCTGGGAGGTGTTGGAGGCTGAGGAGCACTGGCAGGGCTGGGGGCTGCGGCTTGGGACTGAAAGGCCTGGACCTACATTCTGTGAGCTAAAGGGGCAGGAGGAGCTCTAATTTTCCACATTAAAAGACCCAAAATCAAATACCTAAAACGTATAGGTATTTAGAATTTATTTTTTTATAGTGATTGAGGCACTGGTAGGCCTCCAAATTGCTTTAAAATTGTAAATATATCAAGAAAACATTGTGTTCAATCGATATATATTTGCAATTTATTTTTATTTTTTAAATTGGGGAAAACCAGAATCCCTGGTAATAATGCATTTCCTATGCATTTAGTAAGGACTCCGGAAGTTCACCTCAGAATAACACTGGGCAGAAGGCAGGGCAGAGTGGCACCTTGGAGACCAACAATAACATTGAGATTGCATAATAAAATACAGCTAACCTCTGAAACTGGCTTATTCAGCACTTTATTTGGGTCTTTGTCCTGATGCTATAGTAATGGAATAATTAATCAGATGGCAAAGGAGGCAGTTCTACTAGATAGCAAATCTGAAATTAAAAGGATTTTCTTCTACATTGATAGGTTTGTTGCCTGCTACTGTAACACAGATAATATACTCCATCAACTTTTAGCTTATTGGGGCAGAATGGGAGTACGTGGAAAAAATTATTTTAGAACTTTTCTGTAAACAGGACACCTGGATCCAATCAACTGCACAGAAATTAGAGTACAGAAAGGATGTTAAATTGATAATTAAAAAATGAATGTCCTACCTTGTTCATCACATCATCCTTCTCAACTTAAGTATGAATGAAAATATGCCATTACTGCTACCTTAACAGCACAGCTTGTTCTCTCGAATTTAATTTCATCTGCTTTACAGAAAATTACAGTTTCTGGGGGCAGTCAAAATGATGCTTCTTCCTACAGTGAAAAACTGGAAAAGGAAATTGGAAGTGTTGCTGGGCATGTCGGGAAGGAGGTTCAAGTACAGTCTTTCAAGGAAACTCCTCCTTGTCTTCACCTCACGCAGACTGTCTAGATTTCTTCCTCATTACACTTTCCTCTTAAAGACAATGCATCTCAGCAGGGGCAGGCGTTTCCTTTGTCCTTCCACAAAGCTCAACTCCCACCCCAACCTGAACAATGGCACAAGCTAAACTTAACTGTTAAAATTTCAATATCCCTTCATGCTAAGATCACCACAATTTTCAAGTGCTTTAATTGCACATGTACTGCCACAAAAATGCAAAGCCAACTGGTTGCTCTAGAATTTCCCTTTTCTGATGCTTAATTTCAAGACTTTTAGCAGTGTTCCTTCTCCTCTATTTATAACTGAACACGTGTGAAACACACACACACACACACACACACACACACACACCAGCCTTGAGATGATGGATATATTATTTACTGTGCAAGAAAATAAAAATCCCAGTGCTGGATGACACCTGTGAGGCTGCGGCTCAGCTCAGCAAGGGCGTCCCCGATCCAGCCTGGCTCAGTCCTCACCTCGGCTGCCCTGTGCTGCAGGTGACCCCCTGGGGTGGGCTACGCCAGCAGCAGCACCCTCAGAGCCAGCACCAAGACTGCCACCTCCATCCTGCTCTGCAGCCTGAGCCACCCGGCCCTCCTGGCCCCACAGCCAGTGAGTGCCAAGCCGGGAGGCGCAGCCCTGCCCCTGCCCTCCCCGTGGATTTCAGAATGTAGGCGGCACAACACTGACTGTGATTGGTGAGTTTTTCCCCCCGAATTATATGAACTTCTTTTTAATTATACAAAAATGCTAATGGTGCCCCTGCACAGGCTGATTTGCCCCAGGCCCCACACTCCCCTAGGGATGGCCCTGTTGCCGATGTCATTATGGTAGCCCAAGGAACAGACATGGCAGAACTGGAAAAGATACTGAGTGCTGAACATGGAACTCAATGCTGACTATCTCCACAAATGGTGCTTAAAGTTGAGCATCGATAAATCAGTATCATCACTCTTCCACATAGACAATTGAGCCAAGAGCACTCTGAATATCAGAGTGGGCAACTACATCCTTCCCCATGAGCATACCAACCTGCCCAGGAGTTACAGTAGACCATTCCCTCACCTATAAACATCACATTTAGAAGGTCAGCAGTAACGTCTCTACATGGGCAACTGCCTTAAGATGTTTAGCCAGCACAACTACTTCAAAGGGGTGTCAACTGCAAAGTACTCAGAGCCACTGCACTTGTGATGGCATATGCTCCAGTAGAAGATTGTGCTCCTGTATGGTCCAGAAGTTGTCACACTAAAAAGCTTGATACTGTACAGAACACTATGCTGAGACTCATAACAGGCTGTACCACTTACACATGCACAGATGTACTCTCTGTACTCTGGGGCATTAGACCAAGTGATATAAGAAGAAAGACCCTGATGTCATTACTGGCAACGGAGGCAAGAGATGATGAAAGTCACCTGCTCCACCAACTGTTAACTGAAGACCCCGAACAGATGGAGGCTTAAAAGGCTCAAAAGTCATAAACCATTTATACATGAAGCCCACGATCTCATGGAAGAGACTGGGGATGCTGAACCAAAACATTGGGATGCAAGGGAGTGGGGTGACTGCTAGAAGAGGTCAGACTTATTCCTACAGTGTTTTATACCAACACCAAATGAGTTCCCCATTGGGCATGACCTTGACAGAAACATGGGTCAAGTTGAACAGACTGAGATCTGGATACGGACACTTCAAAACAACACTATGCAAGACGGAGATCTTGGACAACCCCCTGTGCAAATGTGGTGTTCAATGACCAGCATAGCGCTTAATCAAAAAGCTGCAATCTTTACAAATGCCCAGACAGGGCAGATGGAATCCGCACACCGAGTGATAACTAATACCAGACAGAGGCTCAGAGATCTGGAAGTTGATATCTGACGTCATATGAAAGTTTTCCCAGGCTAGCTATTCAATGATGTGTAAGTTGCTGAATCTCTATACTTTTGTTTCTTCCCCTGGAAAAAGTGGAGAAAACTGTCTCATAGGGATGAGGAGGCTCACTTACCCTTTGTGAGGTGTGCTCAGACCACAGTTATGATTGCCACAGAATTTACAAAAAAAAAATTAACTTCCTTAAAAAGGGGGTGGGAGTGGCAATTTCTTTACCTGCAACTGGCTTGGCATAATAATGGAATTCACAGCTAGTATTATCTGTTTCCCAGACAGCTTACAAAGACAGGTTGGGCTGGTTTTATTTTTCTTCCTTTCTTGTTTTAAATTTGATCTAGGTTCCTCCCTCCCTCCCATCTAAAATAATTCCTTTTGATACAAAGAGAGGTCTCTCCTAAGGTGGGCCTCTAAAGGCCAGAGGATCTCAGATTTGTCTAGAGTGGATCACAAAACTGGAGCCAGTGGTGAAAGTGAGTCCCCTAGGTCTTCTGAAGTATTGTGTTTTTGGACATTGAAACCAGGGTAGGTTTAGATGTTTTCTATCGCTGCTTGGTACTATCTTGGTATATAACCCTGAGGGTTTCAAATGTCGGGGGGGGGGGGGGGGGGGGGGTGGCAAGTCAGTGGGGGGGGGGGGGGGGGGGTGGAGTTACTACAACTTGGTAGTGGCAACCACAGATTGTAGAGTGGGGTAGGCGAGAGAGAGAAGAACAGACATTGTGTGTGTAAGCCGGTGTTCCCAGGCAGATTGTACTGAATTTCATCTGCTTTCAACCAAAATTCTCTTCTTCAGTTGTACAGGACTTTCAAAACACCTTCTGAAGAAACATCTGCTTAGTTGAAGACCGAGGAAAATCTGCATTAGTGAGCCAGGAAACTTCCCCCAAAACAGAAAAATCTCTAGATGTTCACTATGACCTTGCCCAGTAAATAGCAATTCTTATGTCACGAATGAATAGCTGGACAGTTTACTTTCCTGCTCCATAACGAGCAGAAGAGTAACAGGGGGGCATCCACAGCTTCTGTTTTAAA
>NW_005842089.1:834206-885330 GCF_000455745.1 Alligator sinensis
CTTTTTCAGGTTTTTTTTTGGGGGGGGGGGAAGGGGTTGGGGGGGTTAAGCATTCAAGGCCTCGATTTTTTACTGATCTTGTAAAGTTATGGGCCATTTTTCAGTGGACAGAAACTCCACCAGCTACATAATAAAAGGCACCAAATTAGTCTGGGTTAGAAGACAAAGATTGAGCCCTCCAAAAGGGTTGCAATGAAGTTCCTCTTTAAAGGGTCATTCATGTAAAACCCCAGAGACATTTTTTGCATATTAGATATCAGACAGCAGAGCAGGTTTGATGGATTTCATACGCCTTTTTGAATTCTCCATTCTGTAGAAGGTTAAAAGTGGTATGAGACACTTTGCTGTGACCAAACATGCCACAGCTGCTTCAAGACGGACAAAGGAAAATTCACTGCCTTTTTAAAAAAGGGCTTTCAGCCTTTTTCTCGCCCCTGCCCAACAAAGATTGCAGCAGTGAATCAGTGATCTGATTCAAGCTACAAGAAGCTATAGAAAGTCCCTTCATAGAAACTAATATAGAAAGAAACTGCTTATGAAAGCTTATGCGCCTCTGATTTAGTTAGTCTGTAAGGTGCAAATCTAACCTGTTGTTTAACAAGCCACAGGAACGATTAGGGTTGTAGGTTGTAACAAGCCACAGAAGTCATTAGGATCTTCATGGAACTTTTATAACTCCTGGCTCAAAGAATCAGTGCTAGGTACAGAGGGAAATTGCTATCTCTGTCCTACTTAACTTGGTATGTCACCAAAAGTGCTCTTTGGAAGGAACAGCTGCCATTGGAATCAGAAAACTCCAAGTCCACCATTTTTCCAAAAGGGAAATCTGGAAGAGCAATGCATCTGACTTGTTTCGACTTTAAAATGTGGACCCATTTAATTCAGCAAAACAGACTCAACAATCCTCTACATGCAATGCAGAATGAATCACATCAATTAGATCATTCAGGTTGTCCCCATGAAAACAGCTAAGTCGTCATTCTGAGGATGCAACACTTCTTTGGCAGATAAAGCCTTAATCTTCCTTTTACTCAAATTAGGATTTCTGCAGATAAGTCAAGATTTCTGATACTGGAGTTTGATCTTGTTTAGTTTTCTTTTTAGGGCATTGTGGGAGCAGGGGACAAGGCTCCCCAAGAAACACAGGGAAGGGGACCCCTTGAAGACTCCCTTCGCTTACTGAAATAAAGCAGCAAAAGCCAGTGAGGGCTGAAGACTTCCCTTGCATCCATGCAGGGACAGCAGCTGCAGAGATTGAACAGCGAGGATCCCACACACAGCCCAATACTAAGTTCTTGCTCCCTAAGGATTGGAGGATGCCCAAGAGCTGCAAGTAAAACCAGATGTCCGGTAGGGCTGCAGGGGTAGTGAGGGACGCAGGCATCAGAGCAGCGCGTTAGTGGCGAGCAGGTACCCAGCAAGAGAGATGGTGACAGAGGAGTCTCGATGAGCCAGGTGCTCAGAAGGGCACCCGGTATGAGGTATTCAAACGCCAGGACTGGAGGATGGGAGGGGCTGCCCTCAGAAATCCCAGCAAGGACGAGCTTGGGGAGAAAGGAGCTCTTGTCCTTTATTGGCCTCCGAGATGGCTGGGAAAAGCTGTATGCTGACGGCTGCACCAGCGCACACAGTGATGACACCAAGGGGTCGCAGCGCTGATGTGAAGTGGCTAAATAGACCAAGTGAGATACCTAGATCAACTGGTGACGACTGAATTTGATTCGATTGTGGTGACATGATTATTGGTGATAATTAATTGAATGGAGTGGAGGCAAAATGAATATTTATAAGAAATAATTTTTATTCATCAAGATGAATTAAGTTCCTTCCGTGGATCACAAGGTTTGAGTTCCCGACTGACCCTGAAGGGTGTCCCCATGGGGATTAATCAAGTATAAATGTCAAATTTAAAGTAAGTTGTTAAACCGACAAATTGGATGAATTAATCCATAATTTGAGTTAAGGACCTGTGCCCTGAAAGCATATTGCTAACAGAAGTCAAGACCAAGAAATTGTTACTTTATGTGCTCGGAGACTGAGATCAAACAACACTCTTACACCCGGCCGCTCTGTGGGCGGGGTGAAAGGGGAGGTGGAGCCCTGTAGGGAAGACATCCGCAGAACCCACGTATGGAGCCCCTTTAACAGCAAGGAACCTCCCTCATACTGAGCAAGAACAAGATGTGGCAGGCGAGAAGAGGAAGGCAACTCCTAAGTAGTGGAACATGCTGGTGTCCAAACTGTTGACTCTCAGGACCTGGTATTCCAGGGGCTTAGGCTCTGGAGCAGTACCGCATAGGACCTACCTTCAGTATTGTGCACAGGTGTTCAACTGATGATGTAAAAGGATTGCTTTTTTTTTTTTTTTTGCTTTCTCTTGGGATAAAGCTTTTTGAACAAGTGTCTAGAAAAGTGATTCTCAACCAGGATGTCACCAGATCATTTGAAAGGCACTGAGGTGTGAGGAGATAAGCAGACAAGCACAGGCTCACACCTGTCCCCAACTAGCCGATCCCCATCTCTTCACTCCATAGCTCCTCTGTAAGAAGGTAAGCACTGTAAAATATAAATTCGTTTTTGAAATTGGGTGCCACTTAATTCAGAATCATTACAGTGGTTGCCTCAAGTCCAGAAAGTTTGAGAACCACTGGTCCATTGTCTAATAGCAAGGGGCTGTTCATAAGGTCTGGGAGGATGAAGGATAGACCAGAAAAAACTTAAGTCTGGAGAGAAAGCCTTACTTCATCAGTTGTTTCCTTCCAATGTATTATTAATCAGGTCAGGAGGTGCTAGCCAAACACACAAGCAATCTTGCTACTTATTCATTCTCCATTCTTTTCCCATTGTTTTCTCTGTTCCACATGCACTTGTGTACATATTTAAAGTTATTCTACTTTATGATTTAGACGTTATCTAAAAAACCCAGGAAGTCTATAGCAGATTCATCATTTGGTCTAACTCGTGCATAGAGCAAGCAGTATCTACACAGTACTTCCACCTTACTGCAGAAAGCTGTACTCACAGCTTGGGAACTACTGTTTATATCAAATTACACCTCCTCCACTCAGTTTACAGACATACTAGTTCTTGACATTTACAAGAAAAATGCAGAAGAATCCAACTTCAAAACAAAAAAATCACAATCATATTCAAGTTTAGCCTCCATTAAGTTGACTGCCAACTGTGGACATTTAAAGTGAAGAATAAAGACCTTGTTAATAGCTGCAAGAGATACGCATGGTAGCAACATACTACAGATTCAGCAAAAGAGGCGCATTTAAAAAACACCAATGGACAAGAGACAGAATAAAACATCAATGTAGAATAAATAAATGGATTCTAGCGCTATACAAGACCTACTATTTAAGAGCATTATTTAATTCCCAGGAATTCCTACAGGGTAATTAGCAATAATAATTCCTATTATTTTACCTTGTAAAAGTGATGAAGGCAACACACAGGTGAGCAGCACTATTTGCATGAGTGAGTAACCATAGATGCCCCCCACACCCTGGGACTGGAAAGTTTTGGAGTATTTGTGGCAAGAGGATTCCATTTACCAGAATGAGATGGCCCTCCAACACTTGTGAAAGCTACACTTCTTCCCAGCCATATCTTACTTTTGTCAAAAGAACGGTCTGTGTAACCCTCTGTTCAGTTCTCTAGCAAAGAGGAAGTTCCAGGACTAACCACAGCTCCAACTGCTTTGGAGCCTGCTCCCCAACTTTACTAGAAAATAGCCATGATCTAACTCTCAGCATCCTAGGAAGGATACATTTACTCCAACTTAATTTAGCAGTCAGCACCAAAATGCTTCATGCTGAGAGATGCATGCATTCAGCAAGGCAAAAATGCTTGCCTCCTCCTTTGCAAGCCTTTCTAGAACATGTGGAACAGACGTCTTCTTCCATATGTATGCTAAGCAGCAACAGACTGAAGGAATCGAGACAACTTTGCAGTCCTGCACCTTTCCCTGTACACCTGCTCTCAGGGCCATTATAAATGGAAAATGTTGCCAGGGTCCCACACCTCATACATGCAGAGTAAAGTTAGACTGGATTTCAAAATGTGGACATATCCAAGAGTCCTACTTGAAAATCTTTTAAGTTCCAACTGCATCCAGTTTATCACAGCACCAGAAGGGCTCATGTCTGCACTCTCTCATGAGCATTAGAGTGCTCTCTCTCTACCCTCAAACCTCCAAAAATAGGTGAGCTTTGGTTGAAAATTCACTCCCACATAGAAAGCAAATTCATCAAGTTTAACTTTCAAAAAATAAAAACAGAAACAGTTATAAATAGCTGAAAACAGTACCTCAGAATGGAAGCATTTATGAAACCTTAACTGTGTCACTACACGCAAGAAAGTAGACAAATCTTGGGTATCAGGAGAAGGTTGCAGGAAGTTTCTTCAGTCTTCTTTCCCTGACCCTCCTACCTCTCTCGCAAAAGATTTTGTCAGGAAAGCAGCAGTGCTAATTTCAGCCCAGCAACTCAAAAGACTCTAGGTTTTGTGCTGTCCCACATTTGTTCTTCTATCAAGTAGCCATGGGGAAGTTGAGCGAGAATAAAAAGGAAGCTGAATTTTAAGCATCATATAGGGCTTCTATTTGTGCTACAGGAAGCAGCAAGAATAGCATCTTGAAGGAATGGGACTTTAACAAGACGGAGTCACGGTTTCTTTTAACACCTCCTCATGAGAGTCAACCCCCCGCTCACAAAGCAGGAGACGGCATAGTCTAGGAGTGGTTCCCAAGCTTTACTGGTTCACATACCACTTTTCTAAAGACTGTTGATGTTCCATCCATTCAATTCACAAGGTCGTGTCGTTACCAGTGGCGCACGCACACACGCACAGTTTGGGAATCGATGGCCAAGGGCTCTGATCTAGTGACTGCAAAATAGCTATGGGATCTATTCCCAGATCTTTCAGCCACTGTGCATTTAACCTGGTGTAAATCACAAACTCTCAATTCCCCTCATCAGCACTGGCTGAAAGAACATCAGAGATCCTCAGAGAAGAAGCAACACAGAAATGCAAACTGTGAATGTTTAAAACTGAACGTTCCTTTTTTTGTGATTTTCTTGAATGTTAGAAAAAGCCAACTGACTTCACAGTGTCTCAAGGGAAAAAAAAAATATTAGCCAAACCAGAAGAGGAATTTCAGAAATTTAAGGCAACCAGGTTTGCTTTAGAAATGAGTGCAATAAATTCTCCCTTAGCTACGGTCCTTACTGCACTTCTAGCCCACTTCCAACCTCTGCTCCTGCCTTAGACCATGGACCTCTAACCCTTACCTGTCTCTGGACAGACTTCTGCAGTCCTCCCACTCATAGGCTATGTTTCTGAGCTGATATGCAAAATACCTGGATTTGGAGATGTGGGTTTTTTGGAAAATTTTGAATTTTGAAAATTTTCCAATGCCGTAAATAGAGTGTGATCTGATTTACCATGTTTATTTGACTTATATTTAGTAAACAAAACTAAAAAAGTACCCCATATTAATTTAATGTCCCAATAACCACAAGTATTTGAACTGAAATATTTGATTAGGAAAACAAGTAAAATACAGCACACTTAATGTGGTTTAAATGTTATATTCAAACAAATTCAAGGCTTTATGAGGAAATAAATTATTTTTATTGGAATATTTGTAAAAATGTAAAGACAATACACAACAGCATGTACTTCCCTTACATTGATTGTTTAAATTTAAGGAAAAAAAACGAAGGCACTGAAAACTGTTGACACTAATTTTAGCACACCCCAAGAACTGTGCATGATATGCTGTGCTTTGACCTGCACAGCCAATTAGGTGAATTCATAACTTGATTTTTGGTTTGGATTGTTATGTGAGTGTATTTACCCTCCTGTTTACAAATTAATAAAACATATATGCACTCTCTCACACACTTCCTAGGGATAATCACCTGAAAAACATTAATTACAACTCTGAAGCAGCCAAGCTTGCCTAATATTGTATTGGCATCCATTCATTGTTACTAATGAATTTTATGAAACAAAGAATTTTGACAAATGGAAAATTTCTTATGGAAAAATAAAGCACTGGAAAATTTTCCGCCCCACATCTCTGCCTGGATTCAGACTGCCTCAGACTCAAGGGTGGTTAGGGCATTACCGAGAAGGAAGAGACCCAAGTCCAAGCCTTGCTCCGAATCAGGGACTTTTCCTGTCTCTAACTCACTTACAGCAGGACAAGACTGAAGAAGATCCACCCAAAGCCAAGCTTGTAGCCAGATGGCTTGGCTTTTCTCCTACTTGAGACTGTGCCATAGTTCAACTGTCAGCTCCAAATCAAGAAGAGAAGGGGCCTGAACACAGGGCGTCCTCATCCGATTAATTTGCTCCCAAGCTGCACAGCCAATAAGCCCACTCCTGAGCCAACGAGCCTGCCCGCAGCGACAGCTGCACTGCTTTTGGTCTGAGAAGGCGACCTACCCAGGGCAGAGCAGTGTGCCATACTTAAGGGCACTAGAGCTGGGAATGATGAGTTTACCATGTTGACATAACTGATGTTCCAGGCATGACAGCTCCGGTGACCAAACGCCACCTCTACATTTGTCATGCAAGTCATGACAACCACCCAAATGATTATTTGCATTATAGCTGTTGCCATATGGAGGACACTTTATCAAGTGTTATTTAAACGAAGCTCTTTGAAGCGGGGACTGTCTGCTGCTCTGTGTTTGCACAGTGCCTGGCATAACAAGGCCCTGTTCTTTGCTCGGTCTCTGGCACTGCTGTATCAAACATGAGCAATAATAAAGAGGCTCTCAGAAAGTACAAGGCCAATTCCACCATATTTTGCGTTGCTTCACTCAGGGAGCGGGGTGTTATGGAAGAAAGGGAGGGGGAAAGAAAGCAGTCACTGTTTTCTCTCCTCTCTTAGATGCTGTTATGCCATGTTATTTCAAAATCAGAAGAAAAATGGAATTTCAAAGTTTAGTTTTCTAATTCCATATCTCATTTCAAACTCTTCACAAAAAAGGCACCTGCTATTGAAGCAACTTCCTGCTTAAAAAAGATGCTGCAGGGGATACACCACAACACAGGGACTCAACAGAAGTTCCAGCCTGTGCTATGCAGCATTAAATCAAGACACACACCGTGTGCAGGGGGGTGGGAGAACGGAAGGATACTTCAAAAGAAATAATTTGATTTTCAGCAACAACATCATGGGTACTATAACAATAGCACAGCTCGCAAGCAGTGAGTTATTGTAAGTCTGAATAAGCAAGCTCAAATTTCACAGTTAGTGCTCCATTGGCAGGCAGCTTCTCCAGTGCACTAGGATTTACAAGGCTAAATAACTCGTCAGCTTCTCTAGGAAGGATACATTTAAGATTCCACCGTGCTTGGTAAACATGCATTTAAATTACAGATATTGTTTAGATGAAATGATGCATCTTTTTAGGCTGAATGAAAAATCCTCTTTCAAAAAAGAGAAAAAAAAATACTTTCCTCATAGGAAGGTGTACAGATGAAGAATGCTCCAAATGCCAGTCTGTCTCCTTGTAAAGCCAGGTTTGTAGGATACATAGGATGTGTGTATATTCTCCGTGTGCTGATTTTATCTACTTCCTGCAATGCACCACTGCAGTAGCCAATTTCACATGAGAACAAGATGATTGCCAATACCGCAGTAGTGTGTTCTAAGATCTAGTATAAAATCTATTACTTTACCTCAGCATTCCCCTGTGTCAGCAAATCGTGAAAATGTTTTTAAATGTCCTATTAGGTAATGTATTGATCTAATCTGAGGACACGTGACTTGAGAAGCAATTGAGTAGGCAAGCGAAGCAGACAAACCTACTTGACATTGTGTGGAGCGTTATTATTCAACTCTGTCCATGTTGCAGAGATACTCTATGCAAGGCAAAAAAAACACAGAGAAGGGTTAGATTCTTCATATGAAAATAAGTACGCTCGCAGGAAGTCTGCCCTGGGACTTGGATGAGAATATTCTAGGCAAGATCTTTCCAGAAAAAAGAAAAAGAGAGGGATATGTAGATCAAAGCCCTAGCAAGTCCTGGAGTCTCATTTAGACAAGCATGGATATTTCAGCTCTGTATTTTTTAACCACTTTAAGCTGCCCATAAAAAAAATGAACTTAATTAGTCCACATCAAAGTCAGAACAATTTCGTTAGTAGGAAGGATGGATGGGAACTGCTACTATACAGATTTGCTGTGGCATGGCTTATTTATGAGACAAAATACACTCAGCAAAAATGAAAGAGGAGGAAGGGAAGGGAGATTTTTTACTTTTTAAACATCATAAAAGCTATTAAAAACTAAGAAAAGGATGAAAGTGTAAAAATGTGTAGTCCTACCAGGGACTGAGCATGAAACTTGTCAGCAATAAACACACCTCATCACCAGAGACCAAAACTCCCCTCCCTCCCCATGCCCTTCATGGGGTCATATATGTAGGACTAGCTGCCCATCTTCCACCTTGCAGAGCACCTTCTCAGTAGGCCAGCAGAAATTGGTCCACATTTCATTGCAAGGTGACGTGTGCGCCACATTTGAGTTCGGATGCCTAGACCAAGAAGTAAAAGAGTCGGAAGGTGTCAGTGCTGGCCCCTGTGAGCTGGTTTCTCTGGTTTTTCAAGGTCACATCTTGGTCCCGCCCAGCATGAAATCAGTTGGGCAGATCATACTCCCTTTGCCCACTTGGTACGGATAGAAAATATACACACGCTCAGAGAAGTCCAAGTCCAATGCACCAAAGAGGATGCTGAGGGCAGCAAAAAATAGCTGCAGCCAGGGGAAGTCCAGGAAGGCATGGAAGACAGTCTCTTTTACCTCCTTCTTGCAGGAAGGACAGGCTGCTGATGCTGTCAAGTCAAAGTGACAGACAAAGATGCCAGTGGCCAGGGCCCTATGCAAGAACTGCCACTGGAGGTTGTCAGGTCTCTTGGTGTTGGGCAGGTTGTACAGGGTGTGCTAGTTGGGCAGGCTTGCTCTGGTTAGACATTGCCTCCAGATCATGCGAGGGCAGCCAGCGAGGACACTGGTATGATGCACGGTGACGGTCCACATGTACAGTGCTTCCCCAGATGGGATCTCAAAGCAGAGCCCACCACTCCTCTCGCTGATCATGGGGAGGAACAGACAGAAGCCATCAGACAAGAGAAACATGTTACTTTTGGCCCAGTTCATACAGGCTGAGAAGGTGCTCTTGTAGGCCCATTGACACAGTATGAGGGACTGGATGTCACCCTCACTTCTGACAATAAAAGTTACCTTACCTGGAGGGCTAGCGGCTGGGGCTGATAAGAGAAGAGGGCCAGGCCTATTAGGTGCTGCCACAGTGTGGGGAGCAGCGTCTCACTGGCTAAGGCATAGAGCTTTCTGGAGAGGGAGCAGCTCTGTTGGATGCTCCTGTATGCTGGGAACAGGGTACATAGTGTTCCTTTTACCTTCAGGAGGCTAGAGATGTCCCAGTACAGGAGCTGGATGGTTTTAGTGAAGGGACATAGAAAATCAAGGTTGACCTGATCAAAGGGTTTTTTTGCTTGATCCAGGAAGTCAAGGCCAATGTTCAGGCTTAGGAGTTATGTGGTTGCCAGTAGGTCTCACAGCAGAAACAGGTTGTCCTGGATGCTTCTGCTGGGTGAACAGTATCTCCGTTTCAGACATACAACTGAAGCCATGATCATTTTTAATTGGTTGGCCAGGGATTTGTAATCAGTGCACAGGAGCCAGAATGAGGAGGTCAGTGGATATAGTGTGTAAGAGATCAACCAGTATCCTGAAAAAGCACACCTCTCCAACCCTTCACTGGGTCCACAGGTGTTAATTAGGACATGATGGCACTGCTCCAGAGTGGCGCAAACCATTAGCAGATGACCAGGGATGACTTCCTGCGCAACCATGGAAACAGTTTCTGCAAGAGAAGGATGGCAATGGCCACAGTGGAGTTGGTACCGAGGCTGAGGAGAGTTCTTCCCTTCCAAGTTACCTGCTAGTCTGCCTTGCTGATCCCATCTGTGTGCATCATTTGCAACAAGGCGAAGTCTAACAGTTTCTGGTCCAGAAACTCAGAACTGCTCACTTGGGTCCCTGCCTCCGTTTATGTTGAATGAGCCAAGAGTAAAAGGTCAGCACTGCAAGAGGTTTGAGACTGCAATAGTAAAGGCAGACAGAAAAGATGAGAAAGAAAGGAAGGGCGAGAAAGAAAGGCTGTGTCATCTAGGATGGTCCAGAAAGCTGGCCTGGGCAGGCAAGGAGCTTGTTCTTTAGTAACAAGCTGCTCTGTGAAGTTCTCCTCTTGATTTTCTTTTTGGGGTTTTCTCTAATGTGCTTTGTTAATTTTTCAGTCTGTATGCATACTGTTTTGTTGCCTTCTCAGCTAACAGTTTTTGTCACACTATAAGCCAAGGCTAAGGAAAGTTTACAGCTACGCAACCATTCAAATATTTTGTTCCCAATCTTGCAGGATCCCTTGGTCTCATCAAGAAACCTAACAATGCTTCCAAGGGAGCAACCTTCCACAAATGCATCCCCAAACAAAGCATCTGAGGACTGGTGATTCTCCTGCAAGGGAAGGCCATACCTGACTAAGGGACGGCCATGCCTCACTAAGGGACGTTTCCCTTTTGTGGGGGGGTGCGGGGGCAGAGCCCATGGGTTCCCCTCCTTTCTCCTCATTCTCAAACTCTCAATCACTGTCCGGCTGAGAGCAAGAAGGATTTGGGGCTAGTCACCTCACTACCCAAGATGGGTTATTACAGCATAACATAAAGGAAAGATTCATGGGTTTTATTCCCCCATGAAAACTCTACTTGCACCATTATGGAATTACGACTGCTCCTGCTTCCTGTCTCTACAAAGAGGGATTAGCAATTTGCTGCTTGGCACACTCCACCCACTGACCTCCACCAGCCCTCGTGTCCTTAGGTGCAACCCTGACATTCACATAGATAACAGCTGACCATTGGCCTCCATATAGTGAACAGGTAGATTATCACTGCAGAGTGCCCATATGCCTCATGCAGGCTAAGCCTCTCCTTAAGCTCCTCTGGTCTAGGACTATGATGCTTTTGACTAACTCTCCCTTTGCTAATATAATGGACAAATTGGAAATTTAGCTCATTCTGAATTTAAGACACTTAAGGCTGAGACAGAATACAAAGGGGCACTTAGTTTCCCAACTATACCTAGGAAAAAACCTTCAAACCCAACCATCTTATTGCCACGTGATAAATCTACAGAAGCAAAGCAGGTCCTAAGTTGGCTGGAGAGCTCAATACTCAAAATAGAACATGGTTTGACACCCTAGACAAGGAGACTCTACAATTAACACAGAACACAATTTATTTGGTTGGGGTACAACAAAAGACTTTTTACAATCTGTTAGTATCCCTGAAAAAAAAAAAAAAAAAAAAAAATCATGAACCTGAAATCTCATGTCCTACTGGGATAAGTTTTCAATGCCCTGACCACCTCTATAATTAGAAGATAAGACTAAGGCAGATTGATGCCCTGAAGTCTGCAGAACTGTAAGTCTACCAGGGGTGTAATTTTCAAAGAGCCTGGAAAGAGAGGAGAGAAGGTATTAAAAAAAGTACCAAACACCAGTTTGTTGGGCTAAAATTAATGCCAAAAGGATAGTGGATAGGGGAAAAAAAAAAACCTGTGGGAAGGACTAATTTTCTTGGAACACAAGCACGGTTTTCTACCGACTTAATATTCCTTAGGGCCTGAGAACTGGTAGAGTAAAAACTTCATTACCTTCAAGGGAAGAAGGGGAATGTCCAGGAAGAAATCTAGTAGCTGCCTAAAGAAGGGATGCGTATGTACTTATTTCACTATGTGAAACTGTATCTAACACTGCAGTAGTGCAGCACATGATGCTGCACATTAAATATTTATCCATTCTGGAAAGCAAGCATCTTTTGCAGGCCGCTCAGATACTCAATGTTTTGGAAAAATTATTAAATGTCAAATTAGAGAAATTTTGGTTCCTGATGTTAGAGGGCCTCAAACAACAGATGTACAAGAGCAAGTGCTCTTTTTATAGTTTTCCTGTTTTGTAACTTTTCCCAAAACATACCCAATTCTTCCTTAGTAAAAAAAGAATTAGGTTTTTTAAACATGCAGCAAATACATACTCAGTCACATCCCTGCATAATACAGTTGGGCCTTGATTTGGCTGTGATGAGAACGGACATCATTCAACCAGATGTGAACAAATTCAGAGAAGCCATGAAGCTGCGATAGATCTTGGCGTTGTGCACTTCAACTGCACGTCCAAGACAAATTTCATCCAGGAAGAAATAGCCAGTTTTCAGAGGTTTAAATGGGAGTTGCCCCAATTTTCTCTTCAGTAAGGCAGATCTTTCAACAAGATCTTTAGGGAAAGCTAACCAAGGGCACCACGAAAGAGAATATTTGTAACAAGGGGTAGAAGAACAGAGGAGCCTGGGTAACTAATATATAAGTTTCAAATACCTTGTCCTTTGGGGGAAACCTGAATCTACTAAAAGTAATACCACTCTCTTTTTATTTAGCACCTCCTTTGTCAAAAAAAGAATTAATTTATTACATAAAACCCATTTCCATTATAACACCCAGTAGCATCGACAGTCCACAATAACTCCTGCATCTATGCAACCTCCTTTAATTGCTGTTAAAAATACATACGTTTTACACAAAGTCCTTCTCGTTCTAAATACAAATTTTCAGCATACAAAGGCAGCTGAACGCAAATGAAAGAAAGAAAGAAATCTTGATGGGTCTGTAGAGTGCTACTGAGAGTGGGGGCTGGAGTTCTTCAATACTGCATGGCCGTGGAACAATTTCTGGACCTCCAGTCAGTTTTTTGGGGATGTAGTAAACATCTTTCCTTTCCTTGATAAGATTTGAAAACACATGTTTCACACCTCCTTAGAAACACAGTATAACGGCACATGAAAACAATCCCCTTTCTTAATTTTTTTTTTTTATTTTGTTGACTGTTTAAAGGGAAACTATCTGCCAGTTGTGCTCTTTTCTGTGTTTGTGGATGATATCTTTGATTACCTGGAAATAATATTCTGTAGTCTCTCTTTTCAGGTATTGATTCCATAGCATTGGCAGAAGTACATTTCCCCAGTATAAATGCTTAGTCATTAATACATGTGAACTGATCCACTAGTGTCACTGTTACTCTTTATGTACTTGCTTTAAATTTCAACTCGTGAATTCTTCACTTACAGGATTTATGGCAGACCGGAAAATTTTAAAAAATGTGTTTAGAGGAACATATGGAGGATGCTTTTATTTATTTATTTATTAATTAAACAGTCCATTTCATACTGCACGGAAACCAGCTAATTGCTACCGTGTCACATTCAGGAGATAGTGTTTCAGCTTATGGCAATCATAATTCTTCCTCCTCCTTCCTTTGTATGGCTAACTTGAAGCAACCATTATAAGTCTAATTTAAGGTTAGTTAACCAGTCTAATGCTCTTGAGGAAATGAAGTGCATTGCTGCAATGTCATCGTCAAATGTGTAAAGAGGGCAGAGTGTTGTTCTACGGTTCATAGTTTGATCAGGGTTGCCACAGTCGCATTCTGCAGAACTCCTAATACACTGCCAGTGCATCGAGTGACCACAGCGGCCATGTCCAGTTCGGATCCGATTCACATCCCTTCCATGTTTTTCGTAGAAGGTCAAAACCAGGAGGCTTTATTGCTGGATCAGAAATTAGATGTTTATTCCGAATGGTGATTTCATTCATTCGCCCTATTTGGGGGTGTCAAAGCCAGACTGTCTCTGAATGAAACAGATGCTGAAGAACCAACGTAAGGACTAAAGCAGGAACTTAAATCATTATCACAATGCCTGTATGGCAGCACTGGAACACAGGCACTGACAAACCAGGCCAAGTCCAACTGGTCCACAAGCCTGTCTCTCATACCTTCCTTTGAAGGTATAAGACTGGAGGAAGAAATCCCCTAGCTAACTCCTTGCTCTGTATAGAAGTCCAAAAAGGGAACCGGGACTTTTTCTGGAAAGTCCTCTGTGATCTATTGTAAAGATTGCTGTGCCATTGACTGAGATGATCTCCCAGAAGTGTGACCAGCATGTAGATTTTATAGAGCACCAGTCTTGCTTGTTTTTCCTTTTTATCTTAAATGACGATATTTCTTTGAGCTCCATTTACTTCACTTTAAATTCAGATAAGAGCTCTGTAAGTTGGAAAGGGACAGTACCTCTAAAGCCAAAAATATGACCTTTCTAAATCTCCAATTGCACACATAAATAACATTTTAAAAAGTTTTAAGATAAAAGATAGCTTGGGTCTGCTTACCCATGCTGTAATCTCACCTTCCCATTGTAGATCTACCCTTAGAAAGCATGAGCAGCAACAATGAAAGGTACTGAAATTACTTGCTGGAGAAGATGCTCAAAAACGAAGTAGAAAGAAAATGTACCATGTGCTACATCCAATTATGGTCTCAAGCAGGCTAGTCAGAAGACAAAGATGAAGATACATCACATTAAAGGTATCATGAATTTAGCAAAGAAAAAAGGCTGGCTTACAACCAAGAGAGCAATACAATATTAAGTTGGTAAGCTTTGTAATGTATGCAAAATCCCTTTTTAAAATAAACTTACTATGCCTCATTTTTTTTAAATTTCTGTTCATTCGGTCAAACTGGAAGGACTCTTGGCTGAATTTCCAGAGGTATTTAGTGCCTGTAAGTCGCACTGAATTCAATGATAGCTGCACATCCTTAGCAACTCTGAAAATACAGCCATCAATACCCTTCAGTATAAATGCTGTACACTGAAAAACAAAACTCCATCATTCTTGCTCTATGCTATTGTGGAGATTTGACAAGATGTATCTTGTGCCAAGCTACTGGACGATGTTAATTTCCCTGCACAAATCTCATGTATTTACAAGGAAAAAGTTGGAATAGTGATAAATAAATCTTGTGTGCCAAAACCTTCAGCGGAATATAGACATTTGCTTCAACAAAGGCTGAACACTCTAGTTTTTAGTACCACTACACATCCCACCAGTATTATTTCCACATCTTCCTTTCTAGTAGGCTGCCTGATTACATAATACTGCACACTGAAAACAAAAATTAGTAGATTATAGTGTTTGGCTTCATTTATGGACATTGTGCTTGGATTGTCATTTAATGCAGAAAGTGTAGCTTAATTTAAAGTGTGGATATAAAATTAGTTAAGACAAAACAAATACAGCGTCTGCAGCAGCCAGCTGGGCTCAGTGGCTAGGAAAGCTTCTTAGCCAACACACGTTTCTTTAGCTGAAATGCCCCCTTGCATTGCAAAAAGATGGGGCAGAAAGAGTATGCTTTGCAATAGGATATTAAAAATAATTATTCCTTCCTGACACTCAAAACTACCTCCACCAAAATAAAAGCAAGAGACCTAGTGTCATTTTCCTCAGCTTCTGCAGTTTTACTTTTCATTGCACAGGATTTGTTTCTAGAGGTCTGTGTTTAAAAAAAAAAAATAAATAAATAAATAAATAAATAAATCTATCTACATACACTCAAAGTCTTCCCAAGGAAGGGGTTGGACAAGCTACTGGAGGAAAAAATAATTAAGTGCGGATAAATATTCTTTTCAGGACTAAAAGCATTCTCTCACTCCTTGGCACCACAGAAATAACCTACTTGAGATTTTAAAGCACCATACAATCTGCCTGCATAACACAAGTTTCTTGCTGGACAATTAGGCTTCATGTGATTCCAGTGCTACTTAAATGTCAAGATAAATTATGGCAGGGGGAGGGAAGGAAGGGTGACATTTGGCCACCGCGCTACCCAAATCTCTTAAAATAAAAAACAAGTTGCCAAATACAAAGGATGTTCAATGTTTTGAGAGGAGATTGCAGGAGAGGAGGGAAGAGAAGAAAAAACAAGTTAATGGCCATGATGAAGATTGTTATCTTCTGAAACAGTGTAAGAACGCATTTTGAAAGCCATTACGGGTAGCCATCTTCAAATGGGTCTCAACCACCCTTATAAGCAAGCAAAACTTTTGTTTAAATCGTTGTAAACAGTCAAGACTTCCAAGTCTAAAACAACTGCATTGCACCGCTTTTCACACTTTCAAACCATTCCATTTCTGCAGAAAAGAGGTCAAGCCACCAAAGCACTCTTGGACAGGATGCAACGATTTTAGTCCATCTTTGCCTACAAGCTATAGCTCATGATATAAAGGGTACTTTATATGGTCCTTACCACAAGATACTAACTAACATTAAAAGGTCATTAGAATCCAAATCTCAAAATAGCAAAGGAAGAATACACAAAAGGAATGCAGAAGAACTTGTTAAAATCATATCACATTTCAGCCAATACAAGAATGGCAGAAAAACTTCAGAGATAAAAATCCAGTCTTCAAGAGGAAATGCTAATGGACTCTTAGAGATATTCAAGCCCAGTTATAATTACTGCCATTAAGCGTTTCAGACCAACAAAAGCTTTCAAACAGTACTCCTCTTATTCAGATCCCCTAGACGTTATGTCCATGTGCTGTAAGCAAGTAAACTTAACATGCTACAGATTTGTCTTCTGCTGGAGAAAGAGAAGAAATTAAAGTTCTCTTAAAACTTTAAAACCATATATGTACTCACAGCTGGAGATTTAGGAAGGCAGTATTTTTGGAATTAGAGACATGACCCCTTCCTAATTCAGACAGCTTCTCTCTGAATTTAATGCAATGCAAACAGAGCTCACAGAAATATCTTTATTTAAGACAAAAAGGGAAAACAAGCAAGAGTGGTAAAATCTACACATCAGTCATGTTTCTGGGTGGTCATCTCAGTCACTGGCACAGCAATCTTTAGGGTAAGATCACAGTGGACTTTCCAGAGGAGGTCCCCATTCTCCTCTTAGGGCTTCTATAAAGAGCAAAGAGTAGTTAGATTTCCTGTAGGCCCCCAGTTAGTCAAGGGCAGATAAGTCTAAGTTAGGCCCCAAGCCTTGTACACGTTTTATTCCCACATCATAACAGCTGTGCTTTCTTGCTCTAACGGCCTGGAGTATCCAGCATCGTGTTTGCCAATTTCAGTACTGGAAAAGTTCTATGGATCATTTAAATGTTTTAAAGGATTGTTTGTATTATTGGTATTTTCCTTCAGGTTTCATATACATATGTGTGTTTCTAAATTTAAGGCCAGTAAAAAATTATATACATACACATACAATTTTTTACTGGCCTTAACTTTAGGAACAGTATAAATTAAACCCCTTTGGCTCCAACTACTCAGGAAATGCAGAGTGGCTGTGAAGTGTCACCTAAACCCTGGGTTCCCTAGGCTATTTTTAAACTAACATGCTTTAAAAAGGGGACTCCATTCAAATCACTGACACATGCCTGCAAACTTAATTTCCAATTCCAAGTTATGTTTGTGAATTTCCTCAGGACAGCTGTAAAGCCAACAGCTCTTTGCAAACAGACTTGCTTTCTGGAAAACTTCCACAGTAGGAGGAACTTGGAACATCTCCTGGGCCTAGAGACTACCAGACTTCCTCCTAAGCATGGTTCCTGCACCCCCCATTGCAGGTAGTCCTTAAGGCACAGACTTCTTAAACCACATTCTCCTGCCCCACTTCCAGTTATCTTCCAAATGTTCCAAGAAGGGCAGCTGTTCTCCCAAAAATGAACAGGCGGGGGCAAGAAAGGAGAACATGCTGCAGATGGCAGAGCTGGAAGTCAGCAGAGCTAGGAGAGCATGACAGCCACCCTCCAGCCCCACAGAGGTCATGAAGAGCAACACTTTTCCCCAATCCCTAGCCCGTGCATTGGGCTACAAACAGTTTGGAGAAAGTAAGTTTTCCTCCTGGAGCCCAGCAGGCAGTTCAGCTGTAGGAAGCCTTCAGTCTTCCTCTACCAGACCAAAACATCAAGCTCACCACCAGAGTCAAAATAAAAGCAGATCTGCTGCTGCACACTACTGAGGATGAAGAGTCATGGCCTACAGTTAAGTTCAGAGGCAGAAGTGTGGGACTGGGCACTATATGTATCTAAGTTTCATAAGACTCAAAAGAATCCCATCAACCTCCTGCAGACCTGAGTGGATCCACAGAAATGGGTGAATAAGTCACCTCTCATCAACTTTCAGATTCCCATTTCCACTGATCCGCTGCATGGATCAGACTTCTCCTGACCAGGACATGAGGATCCTAATCTACTTCAGCATCTCAAAAATCACTGGAGGAAGTGAATCAGTGGGAGATGCAATGGGTATTTTTCTCAAAACAGGAAGCCCCCTTTCACACAATTTTATCACAGAAGCATCTATGCCATACACATTTTTAAAGCAAGCAAATCCAACAATGGTGGAATACAGAAAGTGCTTAAAGAAAATATCTATATACACACAATACAACTAGGGGGAAAAGGAATTAAACTTCAGTGATGTTTAGGTGTTTCATTGATTTGTCAGCTTCTCAGATGCAACAATTTTAACTCATTTAGTAGAGGGTATAACATTTTATAAAACCCATACAAATATGACAGCTCTGAGTAAAAAACATTAGGCCTTTAACAAGTATCTAAATATTATGGAGGTATTTACTGCCACTCCATAGTTAAGGATGAGCTCTTGTGCAGTTTTGAAGTAGAGTCAACCTGTTTTGTACGAAAAATAGAACCTCTTTCCCCCCCACCTCATAATGCAGTCTGAATATAGAATAAGATTTACTTATAAGTTTAGGAAAATGATCAGGTTAGAGGCAATAAACATATATATTTGGTCATTTCTTAACAGAAGACTACAGATATTTCATAATGAAATTTATGAAAAGTTACAAGCTTGTGTTAGGTCTATCTTTGAAAAAAGTTGAGTTGCAATTACATTAATGTATTAACTAAAATGGCACCTAACTGCAGTTATCATAAAGGGTCCTCCTAAGCTCAACAACTGAATTGTTATGATGAGCCATTTTGGCTAGGGACAGAAATTACACATAAACCAATGAGTGACGGGAAACTGGCTCAGATCTGTAACGCAACAGAAGTTCAGCGCGCATAAACTGCTTTCAAAATGGCTGAAAACAATTTAAGGTAAACCTGGATGGATGTAGTATAGACTTAACCAATTTAAGTTCAATTGGTTTACTGAACTTGTGTCCCAGATCCCCTCCAGATTCAAGTTAAATCACAGTCCACCAGCATCCCAGGATGCTTCACACCTCTCCTACAAGAGTTCTCCCCCCCTCCCCCCACTGCAGGCATGTGGCTACATTTCCAGAATCTAAAGTGAATGTCTGTTCACTTGCTTATCGGTTCAATCTACGCTGCTTAGACTAACTTGCAAAGATTGAATTGATTCAACTGCAGGCTTTTTGACTGTCTGTACTTAGCCTTTGACATCAGAAGTTGATTAACTACTTACCAAGCTTTCCCTAAAGCTAATTTGCACACAATGGCTGTATTATTTTAATGACTCGTTGGTATGACCAAGACTGGACAGGCATCAAGAGTTCTCATGGGTGGATTCTCAAGCCTGACTGTCCCTCTTTTTTATTCCAAAACTGCATATTGGCTTAGGCATCAGTTTGCAGGTCTCCCCACAGTACTGCTGCCTTACCTCTACTGTGTACTGAGGCAGCACTACACAGGTAACAAAAGTAAAGTGGGATCCCCTAAAACATAGAAAGAGTGGGGAATTTAGGAATAAGTTGTCCTGACAGAGACTTCACACAGTCTGTCTCACTAATAAAACCTTCTTAACTAATAAATCAACTGCAAATTACAGGGTCAAGTTTGCCAGTGTGCTTCTTCTGTTATGTACTGTTTACAGTCTTAAATTTACACCGCAGTTATGCTATAAAAGTTGGCAAATAAATAAATAAAAAGAAGAATCTCTGGTGCCTGTAAAGATCAGTCTAATTTAATTTAATTTAATTTGGGACCACAAATGCACTAATCATAAATTGTACAATGGCAAATTAGGGCAACTCAGCTGTGGATTTCTTACCTTAACATACTTAAATTCATTTTAGGGTTTTTTCCCTGGGTTTATATATATATTTTTAAATAATACCAACATCTTTGTGATTTTTTTTCACTTACATTATTGATATGCCGTCAGATCTTAACTCTATCCCAGCATTATTTACTGCAAAACAATTATGTATGCTCAAATTCCTTATATTACCTGTAAGAGTTAAGAATCAGTATACTTGCAATCAATCACTCTTTGGAACTTGCCTTCTGCACCAAGATGGGAATTTCCCAAGTATCTAATTTTTGTGTGTTCATTTCATAGGAATAAAGGCTCAACTCTCCATCTTTTAAAAACATACAGCTAGAAAGTAGCTAAAAAACCAACTGGTGTGTTGGAGTTGCATTAAGGAGGCAAGAAAAAAAAAATGTAATCAAAACGTCATATTACTGATAAAAGTCGTGAAACCAAATACACCAAATCACAAAGTGGGATGTATGATGACAGGCATGAGCAGGGATAAGTATTTACATAGTTCAAATATTTGTTTTAATGCTTTGTAAGCCAGCTTGCCAGATTTTCAGGAAAGACATATAAGCACAATCCATCTTCTCTCTGCAACACCGCTATGATGCCAGCCCACACTGACCCCTGCACAGCTCCTCACTTCCTGGCACCAGCACAGGCCCAGACAAAAAACTCCTCTGGCTCTGTGGCCTGGATATGGCCCACAGGCCGTATGTTGCCAATCGCTGATCTACACCAAATACTACTAAAAGAAAGGCAAGGTAATCTCAAGAAGAAAGGAGGAAATACCTAGAGTTTGAATTTTGAAGACAGTTAGGGAAGATACTGAAGCTACTCTTTTACTAGGAAGCATTTGCAATTGTTATCTCCAGAATATTCAATTCATGAACACATGTGCATTTTCTACCATGGAAAAAAAAATACAATACTTTGGTAGATACCCTGCTCTATTTATGTCTACTTAAATTAATGCATTAAAGTTCAAATGTACAAAGTTAGCTAGTGGACTGCGACATGTCAGCTTTCACACAACAAAGATATCTTTAGGAGGTTAGAGATACATCAAGAGAAACTGCAAGACATTTATCAGCTGCACAGGACATTATTGAGAGCATACACCTGACAAATTAGAAGCATGTGGTGCTTTAGTCCCAGCAGCATTTGCACAAATTGCTTACAGGAGCTGGGGGAGGGGAGGAAGTACAATCTGCTGTACATATTATGGGCAAATGCCGCTAGGTGCTCGCTGCACTGTCTATTGATTCATTCAGACAAGGCAGTCAAAACCTCAGTTACTGTCACATTTGCAGAGTAGAAAACAAAAAAACAGAATTCAGATTCTACTTGACACCGCTCTCTGCAATTACTGGGCCCGCATACGTATTTCGTAACATCAGCGATTGCCACAGACCAAGTGTTTTATTTACTGGAACGAAACTGCTAAGATGCAGATGAATTACATTCTTATGTTCAGGAAAAAAAAAGTTCTAAGAACTGAGGGCACTTATACACATGCAGGGAGGCTGCTCCGACACCAATTCCAGCCCGTCGGAGCAGACTCAATTAATCAAGTCTGCTGGAGTGTGGAAATTACCACGCTCCAACAGAGTGCAGCATCCCCACACTTAAAAATGGTGGCAGGGCACTTTAAACTAATGCTCATTCGACCAGCTTTAGTTTAAAGTGCCCCACTGCCATTTTTCAGCACTGGGACACTGATACACATGACGCTCCAGGCACTTTTAATTAGTGCGGAGCTGCAAAAATTAAAGCACCCCCCGCGCCTCCCGGAGCACGTGTATAAACGGCCTGACATTTTAACTGATCAGTAAAGGTTTAACCAAGGAATTTCTAAGCATCATTAAATAACAGTCCTGGGAAACTTATCTTAAAATCACACCATTAAAGGAGGAAAAAAAAAGAAATGGTATGGTCCAAGTCATCAGTTCAGACAGCAAAAAATCACAGAGGTCCAAGAACTCTGTTTACTGGAAAATGAAAGTGCAGTATGTTGGGGAGCGACAGAAACTGGTTTTTAACTTTGACAGCAAACTGCAGCAGTGGTCTGCAGACGGCTCCATCACTTCCAGTCAAGTCACCCTGATGCAATTTAACTGCACTCAGCCCAGGAAAGCAGAAACTGGGTGTGTCTGGGTAGCTGGATCAAGCTATAAACTGCCCTGATGATTCTGTTCTGCAATCTTGAGCTGGAAAAAAGGTGGGAAGTTAGTGAACATTTAGAGAATTCCACTGCCCCGGACCCCCAGTTCTGTTGATATCAGACGTTATCAAAGCCTTGCTGAGGAGAGACTGGAAATTTAAGAACAGAATTCCCCAAGAACAAAAAAGGCAAGGGGGAAAAACCCTCATCTCCTTCCAGCCAACAGTGCGCGACAGGAAATTGTATTTGACTACTGTGCTGAAACTGTTCAAAAGATGGATGGGGGAGTAGTAAGGCAATTAAACTGTATGTAAATATACTCCACAAGCCAAATGTAGTGTTTATATGGATCCAAGCCCTTAGCCACACTGGAGTGATCTGGCATCCTAGCCACCAGGTGGTGGTCCTAATGTGTCTGCAAAATCCCTTACAATAGAGCACGTGCACTGCAACATGTGAGCCAGGCTACCCACTGTGAAGCTCTCCACTGAGCCAGTCTCCACCCACTTAGTACTAATTTGAAAGGAGACGGTTTGTACTGCTGGGGCTGGTAAAACAGCAGTCCTCCTGCCAGCAGGTCAGTGATTAGGATAAACCGTCTGGTCTGCTTTCTACACTTCAATGCCCCAGGGTCAGACCGGCCAGAAGCTGCTTGCCTGTTCCAACAGGACAGGACATGCCACAGAGTTCGACTGTGGGCTATTTTAAATTGAACAATCACTGTCTTCTACATCTGTGAAGTAATACAGTTTGGTCACCAGCACATCTCTGAGAACACAAATCTCCCATGTTGCCAGCTGGGCTGAAGCGGGTATAGCGGCATTGGTATCTACCCAGGGATAGCTGTAGAGCCAAAGCACTGAACTGGGAAATATGTAGCACTTGACTGTAATTCTGGGTAGCCTGCAGAATGGAAGAAGTGAGCACAACCCCTGAAGCCATAAGAGTGCTGTGAGAAGATAAAACATTCAAATTTAGGACAGCACCACTCTGTTCTGCTCAGGGTCAAGAACTTCCCAATTTTAAGATGAATAAGACTAAAACCTTCATCAAGACTCCTCATGCTCACCTCTGTGCAGGAGAAAGGCACTACTATTAGACAGCACAGATACCCCCGCCCCCTGGCTTTTTGTAAGAACAAAAGAAAGTTGCTTGATCCAGGCAACTTGCAGAATGTAAGCAGTTGGACCAGGAGCTGGATGCACCATAAGGATCTTTTGGGAATAAAACAGATTCTGCCATGGCCGTGAGACCTGCTCAGTGAGCGACCTGCTTAGGAAGAAGGAAGAATGGGGACCCTGCCTGCACATTTCTATTGAAACTGTTACCAAGGGACTCTGGTCTGCTTTTCCCAGATCAGTACAAATATTCTGGTTTCTTACAAAACCCACCAGGGTGGGTGTAAATGGACAACCTAGAGACTCAAAAGGCCAGAAGCATCCCTTATCTACCCATGACTGATGCAAATAGCAACCCACTGCAGACACAAGCAGTTCAGTTTTCCTGTGACATCTTAGCTTTCCATGGGACATCCCCCTGTTAGCTGCAAGGCCCAGGTAGGGTGGCAGAGCCCCAAATCCATGTATACAGCAGCCACCTGACCCAATGCACAATGGCACACTGCATGTAGATGGGGAAGAAAGAAAAAGAGAAACGGAACAAGGTTATTTTGCAAGAAGTTACCTAATTAAGCACCAAGGCTACAGAATTAACACTACACCTAGGGACTGGGAAGTCGGACCTGATGCCTCATTAGCATGCCACTCTTCCATGCTTGCAACTGCACCTCAATATAATTCATTCATGGAAAAAAAGAAAATGAATCAGCAGAGTCCTAGCAAGTACTTTTCCAGAAATTTAGAGTGCATTTAGGAATCAGACCAATATAATGACCATCAATCATAAGGAGCTGAGGAATAACCTCTCCCCAGGTGACTGGAGCTGGCTGTTGAGACAGACTGGGAAGGAGGATGAGGAACCCCAGAAAGCAGAATACCTTAAGGTTTCCTAGGTGTCACTGCTGAAACTTGAGGAAAAGAAAAAGAAGAAGCATCAGGGCTGGGAAAAATGATACAGGCTACAAACCCAAAACACTTTTATGTTGCCAGAGGCATCCTAGTCAACCTCCAGATGATGGGGGTCTCCAGCCTCCCTCAACATACTCATCTGAGTACTCCCTCAACGTACTCTTCCAGCCAGAGAGGAAGATGGACAAGACGGGGAAAATTCTCCAGCACAGAGTACTTGAGGAGCTGCTAAGGAAGCCTCTGTCCTGCACACAGCAACGGGATGACTAGGGAGCAAGTTTAGAGCAGTTAACCAAAGAAGACCACAGAGGGCTTTAACAGGCCTGAAAAAAAACACAGCTGAAGAACAGCAGATGCCTAGGTTGAACAACTGCAAGCTAATACATACTTCAGTGTTCCATCTTCAAATTTCCATCATCAGTTTGGAAGCGTGCCTACAGCTCTTAATTTGTGTAGCACACTGACTGCACACTGTTATCAGTTTAGGTTCAGCCACTTTGGCACCTGCCATGCACAGCTGAACAATCAGGCTGGCGCTCCACTGCTTCCTAGAAAATTTGCTTTCACTTTCTTGTGTTTCGTCTACAGTAGGGGATGGCTGCTCCCCAAGGTAGGGCAGCAGAGCTCCGGCATAGATGTAGTCAAGTCAGTTCCCCCCTGAATGGCAAAAGCCTTATCCAGCCAGCACAGCCATGCCAATGCTGGGGATTTTGCTGGCACATCCATGTGGGCTAGAGGGCGTGATCCTTTCGCACCGCTTGCCAGCAGCACTCTGCATGTAAACAAGGCCCCACATTATACAAAATTTGATACTGAAGTATCAAGTATCTCTGATGTAACAGAACAGATACTGCAAGATAAATCTCTCAGGACAGCGGCAATGTGCTTCTGAACACACTGATTACTGCGTACCAAAAATTCACTCTCATCTTGGAGTTGGTAAAATTAGGTCCAATTGTTGTTTTGGTAGATCATAAGAATGTGGAAAGCACAGACACAGTGAAGGTGCAATGCTGGAATAAGTTTCCATAAAAATATACTATATAACCTTCCTGTAAAGTCTTCTATAATAATAAACCTCAGCAGAAAAGCTTGCAAGAAACAGGTAACTGCCAGCTACAACTATTCTCCTGCCAAAGGACAGTTCTACAGTTTTTTTCCAATCATAATCCATCAAGCATAGCCAATACATATTTACCAGCAACAGTTTCTTAATGCCAAGTTACAAAAAAAAAATTAGCCTTGAAAAAACAGAGTCCTGCCACAACCTATTCTTCAAAGAAAAAAAAAAGAAAGAAAAGAGAAAGACAAGACTAATGATGTTAGTCACTCGTTGTAGGACAGCAGGCAAACAACATTTTGCAAAGCTGACACGTTATGCCATTTATCCTGTGGAGTTATTTATCAAGTCATCTAAAAAAAACAAAAAACAAAAAACAAAAAAAGCTCTTTTCTAGTGTCAGTAAACTTGTGACAAATACAGAAATAAACTCATTGCAACACACAAAACCCACTTGCACTCTACTACTCAGAGTTTGCTCTCATTTATTTTATTTAAAACTATAAATCGGTTGGTTTTAAAGATAAACTGAAAGGATTTTTTAATTCATTAAACGTAACATTTTAGAACCTAGGTTTTGCCCACAGTATTTCTCCTGCAGTCCTAGCTCTTAGAAGAGTGTTGCGAGTTGCATTCACTGCCTTTCATTTGAGGTCAGACAGATCTGGGGGAAAAAAATCTCCATTTTGTGCTTACCTGCCAGGGACAGTTGAATTCAGATTTAAATACTTAGCATGTTTACCAGACGTGTTTAGAAAGTCAGGGAGTCATTTTAGACACTAGGGTGTCATGATGCAATTAATTAAAAACTGATCTTTGGAAGGACCAGTTGCAGCTGCACAAATAAGTGCAAAGCTCAACCCTAACCTTAAAAGTAAGGATTGAGCATTGATGTTATGTATAGAAAATATAGCAATTCCTCTGTTAAAAAAAAAAAGAAGAAGAAGAAAAAAAAAGAATCACAGCGCTTGCTTCAAGTACTACAAGAATCAGAGAATTTAATGACTAAATCCTTCATTAGTCTAGATCACAGAATGATAGAAAATTAGGGTTGGAAGGGACCTCAAGAGGTCATCTAGTTCAGTGATTCTCAACCTCTTTCATACCGCGACCCATTTGCAAAGATCGATGGCTTATCCTGACCCACATATTACTGGCCCTGCCCAACCCACAGTGCCCCACTGCCCCTGCCCTGCTGCAGCCTTGGTGCTCAGCCACCTTCCCCCAGTGCCAGCAGGCACTTGCCTGCCCCCATACAACCATCCCCTCCATACACGCACCCCCTCCACCCTCACAGTCCCCAGGCCCTGGCCCTCCGACCCCAGCTCCCCATACACTTACCTTCATCCGGATGCTGGGGCTGCTCCCGTGACCCTGCCTGGCTGCGTGCTGGCCATGCCCCAAGCAGGCTGGAACCCTGCCAGCCTGGCAAGGGGAAACTTGTGCTTTTGTGCATTTTTCTGGCACTTGCTCATGACCCTTTGAAATATTCTTACAACCCACTTCTGTGTCATGATCCATGGGTAGAGAAAAGCTGATCTAGTCCAACCCCTTGCTCAAAGCAGGACCATCCCCAACTAGATCATCCCCGCCAAGGTTGTGTCTAGCTGGGTCTTATAAACCTCCAAGAATGAAGCTTCCACCACCTCTCCCGGTAACCTGCTCCAGTATTTTACTACCCTCCTAGCGAGAAAGTTTTTCCTAATATCTAACCTAAAGTTCCTTTGCTGCAACTTGAGACTGTTGCTCCTTGTTCTGTCATCTGCCACCACTGAGAACAGTCCAGCTCCAGCTAGTCTGGAACCACCCTGCAGGGAACTGAAGGCTGCTGTCAAATCCCCACTCAGTCTTCTATTCTGCATACTAAATAAGCCCAGTTCCCTCAGTCTCTCCTCACAAGTCCTGTCCCCCAGCCCCCAAACCATTTTTGTTGCCCTCCACTACACTCTCTCCAATTTGTCCACATCCCTTCTGTAGTGGGGGGTCCAAAACTGGACACCGGACTAGCGTTCCCTCCAAGTTGTGCGATATGCACAGCCACACAGGCACGCCTGGCAGCACGGCACGATCATGTCTGTGTGGCTGTGTAGCTTAGGGGGAACGCTGCACAGGACTCCAGATGTGGACTCACCAGTGCTGAATAGAGGGGAAGAATCACTTCTCTTGCCTTGCTGGTAACGCTCCTATCAATGCAGCCCAGGATGCCGGTAGCCTTCTTGGCAACAAGGGCACATTTTTGGCTCACATTCAGCTTATTGTCCACTGTCACTCCCAGGTCCTTTTCTGCAGAGCTGCTGCCCAGCTAGTCAGCCTCAGCCTGTGCCAGTGAATGGGATTATTCCATCCCAAGTGCAGGACTTTGCACTTGTCCTTGCTGAACCCTCATGAGATTCCTTTTGGCCCAGTCCTCCAATTTGTCTGGGTTACTCGAAATCCTAGTCCTACCCTCCAGCATATCTACTACTCCCCCAACTTAGTGTCATCTGTAAACTTGCTGAAGGTGCACTCTATACCAACCTCCAGGTCATTGATAAAGACACTGAACAAAACTGGACCCAGGGCCAACCCCTGGAGTGCTCCACTTGATACCAGTTGCTAACAAGACATTGAGCCATTGATTACTGTGCTCAAAGCTCGATGCTCCAGCCAGTTTTCTATCCACCTTACAGTCCATTCACCTAGCCTGTATATTCTTAGCTTTCCTGCGAGAACGTTGTGGGAAACTGTATCAAAAGCCTTGCTAAAATCAAGGTACACCACATCCACCTGTCTCCCCACATCCACAGAGTCAGTCATCTCATCATAGAAGGCAATCAGGTTGGTCAGGCACGACTTGCCCCCAGTGAATCCATGCTGACTGTTCCTATCACCTTCTCCAAGCGCTCAGAAATGGATTCCTTGAGGACCTGCTCCATGATTTTTCCAGGGACTGAGGTGAGGCTGATTAGTCTGTAGTTCCCTGGCCCCTCCTTTTTCTCTTTCTTAAATATGGGCACTATGTTTGGCCTTTTCCAATCATCCAGTACCTGATCGCCATGAGTTTACAAAGATGATGGGCAGTGGCTCTACAAATCTCATCAGGCAACTCCCTTAGCACCCTCAGGTGCATCCCATCCGGCCATATGGACTTGTACATGTCCAGCTTTTCTAAATAGTCCCCAACATGTTCTTTTACCACTGGTGGTTGCTCACCTCCTCCCCAGACCGTGCTACCCAGTGCAGTAGTCCGGGAGCTGACCTTGCTTGTGAAGACTCATGCGAAAAAGACATTAAGCACTTCAGACTTTTCTGCATCCTCTGTCACTAGGTTGTCTCCCCCATTCAGTAAGGGACCCAATGCTTTCCCTGACCCTCCTCTTGTTACCAACATACTTGTAGAAACCCTTTTTGTTTCCCCTTCACATCCCTTGCTGGCTGCAACTCCAATTGGGCTTTGGCCTTCCCCACTTCATCCTGCATGCCCGAGCAATGCTCTTATACTCCTCCCTAGTTATTTGTTCAAGTTTGCACTTATAAGCTTCTTTTTTTGTGATTTACTTTACTGAAGAGTTCCCTGCTAAATCAAGATGGTTTTCTGCCATACTTGCTAGTCTTCCTGCACATTGGGATGGTTTGTTCCTGCACTCTTAATAAGGCTTCTTTAAAGTACACCTAGGTCTCCTGGACTCCTCTCCCCTTCAGACTGGCTTCCCAGGTGATCCTGCCCACGAGTTGCCTGACCCAGGTCCTTACTCTGCTGCTCTCCATCCTTCCCTTCCTCAGGATCCTGAATTCAATCACCTTGTGGTCACTGCTGCCCAAGTTGCCATTCACTACTACATTCTCCACCAATCTATCCCCGTTTGTGAGCAGCAAGTCAAGAAGAACACAGCCCCTAGTTGGCCACCCCAGCACTTGCACCTAGATGTTGTCTCCAACACCCTCCAAAAACCTCCTAGATTGCCTATGCACTGCTGTATTGCCCTCCCAGCAGATGTCAGGGTGACTGAAGTCTCCCATGAGAACCAGGGCTTGTGACTGGGAAACTTCTGCTAGCTGTCTGAAGAAAGCCTCATCCACCACTTCCTCCTGGTCTGGTGGTCTGTAGCAGACACCCGCTACAACATCACCCTTGCTGCTCTCCCCTCTGACCTTAACCCAGAGACTTTCAACAGACCTATCTCCAGGTCCATACTGGAGCTCTGAGCAATCATATGGCTCTTTTACATAAATGCAACTCCTCCTCCTCTTCTCCACTGCCTGTCCTTCCTGAACGGTTTATACCGATCCATGACAGTGCTCCAGTCTGTTATTCTGATCGTGTCATAGCTCCGTGACTATGCAAGGACTTCCAATTCATCCTGCTCGTTTCCCAGTCTCCGTGCATTTGTGTACATGCACCTGAGGTAATTGGTCGACTGTGCTGATTTCTCAGGAAGTATAAGGACACCTCACCTGTTGCCCCTCCTGCTTGCTCTTCCTCCAAGTCTCCTGCTTCCCCACTTACCTCAGGGCTTTGGTTTCCATCCCCTGGCGCGCCTAGTCTACAGCCCTCCTAAGTAGGTTAGTGAGCCTGTCTGCAAAGATGCTCTTCTCTCTCCATCAGGTGGATTCCATCTCTTCCCAGAAATCCTTCTTCTTGGAACAACATCCCACAGTCGAGGGCCCTGTAGTCACTTTTGATCTGCTCAGAGTCTTCCCTGAAAGTATTGCCCATATGGATGAGCAGCATGGGGTAGTAGTCAGAAGGCTGGATGAGTCTCAGTAATCCATCCCTCCATGACAATTAGATGTTTCAAATTTATTAAGAGTGGCTCCTTTAAGAAATTTAACACACCGTGTCAGACTTTTTTTTAGTCTTTCAGTTATAATAAAATAACCCAGCCTTCATATTTTCTTTATAATTGTAACTCTCTGAAATTATACGTATAAGCTTCAAAGATTCTTTGTAAAAATTAAAAACAAGAAAACTCACAGGCAAAAATTCAGGGAGTTATAGTAAAAAAAATCCCCAAAACAAACCAACAAACAAACCCACCAAAAACCCCCCACCAATAATTTAGGGCAAAACAAGATAGGGATGTTTTAATGGACCTAAAAATTGAGCAATAACCCCAGGATATTCCACTAGACTCCCCTGTTGACTTAAAAGTATAAAGTATGGAAAAAACACTCTCTGGACAGCCAGAGCTGCAGTAGTGACAACATGAAAGGAAAGAAAAATAATCTAGATGTGATGATTAAAATTTAAACTAGTTCAACCCCTTCCCTCTCCCCCGATACAAAGATGCTTTTATCATTATGGCACGGTTATCCAATACCATCACATACAGGAAGGTGAGGGTGGCTTGAGTGCCTACCTTTGGGCATATCCATCCGTACCCTGGATCTGTAGATTTTTTTTTCAACTGAAATTTCTTAATTTTTGAGTTTGCCATGTTTGTAAAGCTTCAAGTAAAATGGGGTAATATACCATGCTTTATACTTTATAAATTGCTTTAACATGCTATCATCCTTAATTTCATCTTAGGTAGGTTTTTTTCCCCCCTATAAATTTGTAAGTCAAAGTCAAATATTTCAATCCAGCGAGATACTCAATCTTCACACACACACACACACACACACCCCCCCCCCAGGAACAGAAAAAGAAAAAAAAAAAAAGAATAGGAAATAAGAGGCATTCAATTTTACCTTGACAATGTCTAGAACTCCCTCATTAAACCTCAGCACAGTGGACAGTATTAGTTTAGAACAAAAGCAATTTCAAATGACATTTCAAATGTTTTAGAGTAAGTAGCCTGCAAGCATAAAAAAGCTATTACAAATAAATTATGAAACTATTTTCAAGTTTAATTTAAGAAACATACATTTTTCTATTACTGATTACATTAGTGAATAATTGAGGGTACTGCTTACATTCAAGCAAGTAAAAGTGCAAAAGGCCACAATTTATGCCAATGCCCCAGTACAAAAAAGAAGGAAGTTCAAAGTCTTGGCTGAAATACTCTACTCCATCGTGCTTAGTCACTGGAAGAATTTCCCACTCGAGGATGATCTTATGTAAAGCACACTGCAGCATCTATGCACGGTAGAATGAAAGGGACAGCAGCAAAGCAAGTTAGACTAAATCTTGATTTTGTTAAATTTTTAATTTGGACTTTAAGATTAAATTAAAATTTAAGGTCCACAGTTCTCCACTGATGTCATACCCGATCTGAACAGGAGGCATTAATAGAATTTATTGGGTCTTCAAACAGGATCTCAAATACATTCTGCGGCAGACATGTCTTACTGTGTTTGTAATATTCCATGTCAGTCTGCAATGCTTTACACATCTGTAATCACAATGAAACAGTTACAAATAAGAGATATCAATTGTGTGCATGTACATGTGTGCGTGTGTGTGAAAGCACTATCACAGAATGAATGACTTCTCTCTCTCTCAGACAGACAGACAAAGCAGCTAAAAGTAGATCTTTATTTCCTAAGTGACAGACATCAATCTGGCAACATTACAATTACCTATTTTAATAGGCCAAACTAGAGATGTAGGTGTAATCATTGTTCGATAGATGCTAATGCAACAGACTAACAATTATTGACTGAACCCTTACCAAATAGTTTTGTTCTGATCAATCTATACAGCCCTTACACGAGAATATAGTTTTAAAGTGTATTGCTTTTCTGTGATTAAGGAGATCTGGGTGAGGATTTTGATGTGTATGGCTTAACCAAATGCCAAACATGCTACTTATCAAATTTCTCACAGACAGGATCTCCCAGGGTCAAAAAAACAAACAAGCCCCGATGCTGCAAAGCGAGAGCACAGGGAATGCCTGCATATGCAGTATGTGGCACCGCAGATGGGTCTGAGGTGCCACATACCACACATCCGCGCTCATCTGGACGTGCCCATAGGTGTTAAGAGGTACACCATAATGCCCAGTTAAGCTTCCAACACTGTATCACAAGTGCTGGTAAGTTACCCTCCCTTTAAAGAGCTCCTACAGTGGGCATGCTCTTCTCTTCTGACGCACATATTTCAAACTGGTTTCCCATAAGCCAAATTAATACAATATGAAGTCTCTCTCTAAAGAGGAGGACTTAGAAGCAGGAAGACCTAGACAGAGCCCCACAGCATGAAGATGACAGGCTCTATTTTGTGACATCACAGTAGCAATCTGCTTTTGATTCACATTTGAATTTCAATGCCTGCATGAGCAGATACAAGAGAATAATGTGGTAAGTTTAAAATGTACATACGTGGAAACCTTGCATAACACGCATGTGAAGTCTTCTAAAAAACACAATAGGGCCCAGTCTGCATGGGAAAATCCCCCCTATACATAGGGTGACCGTAAGGAAATCCAGGACACTGCCCTCCCCCACAAGTCAGCGCCACTGCTGCTGGCAGTGGTAGAGGCCGGTGGGCAGGGATGTGGGCACAGTCTGATGGAGAGACAGAGCTGCCTGGAGCACCTTGCTACTCAAGCTCCCTGCTGGACTGGACCCCGCACCTCTGTCATTCCAGGACTTCTGTTTAAATTGACCAACCGGCTGGGACCAGCCTACGAAATCTGGGACTGTCCCGGCCAAACTGCAATATACGGTCACCCTACTTGTAAAGCAAAGAGGATAGGTCTACACACTAAACACGTTTGCTGGCATAACTATCAGTTAGGGGTGGAAATCCTGCTCAAAATAATTATGCCAGGAAAAGCCCTTATTGTAGATATCCCTGTATCAGCAAAACTATGCCCCCTCAACTCCTCCTTTCCTCACTCTGCCCTATGCTAGGAACTCTGCACACATCTCCCTTTCCCCTCTATTATGTCTTCTCTCTCTCAGTTAAGTCAGAGCTTATTTTATTAAATTATCTGGGGGAAATAGGACCTGGGCACTATTAGGCTGGAATGTGTTAATACTGTCACAACCCAAAGTTGTGGTTTTCTTGTTTGTGCGCGCTTCGGCATCGCTAAATTGTGTTCCCGCTAAATTGCAGCTCTTTTGCATGGTAGAGCATTCTGTTGCAATTAAGAACCCGTGTGCAGGAGTTTTTTCCCCGCCAGTTCTGTAGCCTTCTTTGCATCGTGCATTTCTTTTGCATTATGGTGATGCATGCACGGTACAAGGAAGTTCCCGCCATTTGTATTAAGATTTCCGCCACATTATTGGCCGATCTTAATATAGGCACACGTGGCAGCTAGCTATTGGCTTGCTAGCTGTACAAAAGGCTTGGGTAGTTTACGCCCAAGTCGGAGAGAGAGAAAGCACGTGGAGTTCGGGAAAGGAGCGTGAGGATCTCTAAGCGCTGCTGATCCTTTTGAACCCAGCTTTTTCCTTAAGAGGGCAACAGAGGTTTAACTTGTCGAACCCACGGAGCTTCAACAACTCTGGGGGCTAATTTCCGACCCCTCGGAGCCTTAACAACTCCGAGGCACATAACCTCTAACCTCTCCCCGTCGCCGACCGCAATCCTAGACGTATCCCTATCCTATGGACCCAACTGTCGAACCCACAGAGTCTTAACAGCTCCGGGGGACCTGGGAACCGAGTAACCCATGGAGATTCAGCTTCTCTGTGAGAGCGAATTGTTAAACCCACGGAGCTTAAACCACTCCGGGGTCAAGGAACCGAGTCTATCAGAGCCCTCCACCAAGAACTCAAGCGGAGCTGTGCCTGGAAAGCTGACCAGCCTACACCACGACCACCTTGGGTGTAAGTAAATAATCTTTTCAATCAACCATTACGCCTCCGTGACTGATTCTAGCTTGAGCGTACTATACCGCGCTGCGGTTTTCTCCGGCCCCACGTGCCCGGGCTGCTGGCCACAGCCTGTGTGCACAAAGACGGGCCCGGCTCGCCCCCGAGATCGGGAGCCGGCCCGCACAAATACATACCCTACCAACCAGTTCTCTCACATACAGACAACTTCTACCTGAAGCTGTAGTTCTGCTAAAAAGATGGCAGTCAACAGGGTTTGGCTCTTTTAGGTGTGGAACATTTACTAAAATGTTGGGGCTGATCCTATGCAGTAATAAACAGTGACCACAATTCATCCAAGCAGCAAGTTGCTAGCAAGTTGAGGTATACGGCCTTGTAATCTCAGCCAGAGCTCTGGATATAACAGAGGCTTGAACTATTCCTGTTCATTTCCATTCAATGCCTTCTAGAGGCTGCCATCTTAAACCATACACTCTGATTTGAGTTGTTTTTGCTTGTGTGATTTTTTTAAAGTTTCTCTCTACCCTTTAAAAGATTTCCCCAATTGTAAACCGTGTGTGATGATGCAATGTCACTGCCAAGCGGCAGTCAGTCTTTGACAACAGCTTTCTGAGCTCTGAGCCATCTCCATTCATTTCAAGGTACTGAAATGAAAACTGTAGTCAGATTATATAGTATTATCAACTATATAAGCATTGGTCAAAGTTTCCAAGAAAGGAGAGGGGGATTATATTACCTTGGGATTTGACATTCAAATCTTCATGGCATCTCAGGTAAGTGCAGTTAGGTAACCTACCCTCCTATCACCTCTGTTGGCAAGACTGTAAACAAGTCTTACGGGGTTGTTGGTTGTAGCCACGTTGGTCTAAGGACACACAGCCTCTCCCTATGCCTGACAAAGGATGATTGTGCCCGAAATATGGCAAAGAACAGTTTTTCCAACTATTTAGTCAGTCTAATAAAAGATATCACATCTACTCAAAGAACCTTGCCTGCCAACAACTCTTACAAATATTCACAGGCCTTATCTACATTAGAAAAGGGCTGCAAGTAGAGAGATACCAGCAAACTCTCTTAGTGTAGATACAGTTTACATTGGGGTGGGTGTAGAAGCCTTTTTGTGTCATTTTTTTATCGTAGGGCCTAGGTCCTGCAAGCACATTCCCAATACAGGCATCTCATCAGCTCAGCATGCAAGTGGCCACAGGATTAAAGCCAGTCTGTAAACTCCCAAAAGGAGGGAACGCATCTTTGTCTGCAGAACCTACCACAATGAGCTACCAATACCAATCAAATCCACAGGGTGCTACTGCAGTAAGATAAATTCATAGGAACCAACAGAAAGGCCAACAACTGGCTAAACTGAGCCAGTACAAACCAGGAAACATAACAAAATTGCATCCCTCCACCATTTGGTAAAGTAGAAAGAACAGACATAGCGTGAAGAAAATTATGGTGTCGCAGAGAGCCAGACAGCTTGAGCACTAGTGCAAAAGTTATCAAAGAAAACATACCCTTCCACAACATTTATCTTTGTATGTGACAACTAAGGAGCAGAATAGAGGAACAGTGTTTATTCCCTTTAAACCTAAATACCTTTCTCTGTCTCCACCCTCAAGTGTAAATATACCTTTCCTAGGAGTAAGAGCAGTAAAATTAGCCTGCTCTAAAATCGATCTGCCACTTACTAGTACTGTACAGCAGGAGTGTGCGTTTCACTATATAATGGCCTTCCAATTCTCCACCCCCAAAGTAAGGACACTCATTACAAAAGGGTTTTGATTGCACCCGTTTTTATAACATCTGGCTGTGGAATAGGACTCTTGAAATAATTGTTTCTACTGTAGTATATGGCTAGCAAGCATGGCGTGAAGCAGTCTAAAGCATGTGCTGGTGTTGGTGACAACAATGAATTACTACTCTGGTCTACAACAAGATTAACACTTAGAATCCCGGAATAAAAACAAGCCGACTGCTCAGATATTGTGTCAAGAGGCCAGATCAGAAAAGAAGGGGAGGGCAAACAGTAAGAAGGTAAGAACGGAGATGCAGACATTTACTAAAACTGTAAGCAACTAATAACCTAAATAATAAATTAATATCTAGTACATTTATGGCAAGAGGCAAAACACAGTCTGAGCAGTAGAAACACAAACAGAAGCTTAAAGGAAGAAATGTATGGCGGGGTGGGGGAGGAATTGTAAAGATACAGAATTTCAAATTACCCTAAATTGTAAACATGAAGCAAGCATGCAAAAATGTGGGTCTTGAAAAAAAAACAAACAAACAAAAAAACAGACCAGACCTCAACTGGCTAAACATAAAAGCATTAATGGCAATTGGCCATTTCATCTGTACAATTAGTACAAATCATGTTCCTATGGAAGGAGACTGACTGCCCTAAGGATAGGAGTTAATCACACCAAAAGAAGGAAATTTGCTAGCTGATCCTAATTCAATATTACTATTCATACTGACTGCCAAACTAACTAAATCCTTGTGCCCAACTACTTTGTAAGTACCGATTCAAGAATGACCTCAGCCTGACTGCAAGCCTCGGGAAGAGTGCATTCTCAGCCCCATCTCTGCAAGGGAAGCCAATGGCAGGGACTCATTATTTCAAAGCATCAAATTATTTTATCCCTATTTTGGGGGGCAGCCCTATCAAATATCCCCTGAAAGAGAAGAAAATTGGAAATTCAACTGCTTAGTAAGTTTTATGACCCTAGATTGGGCTTGTGTTAGCACTGATGTCACAAGGAAGAGAAGCTATGCAGCAGGAACAAACAAACAAACCCAACACCACAAACCAAGCCCTCGGGGCTGTCTTTATGTTTGAGAGTCTGCTTCACAAAGGATCCTTATCCTGGGCCTCATAGAACAACTGGCTCTTTAGGGACTTATCTAAGGCCTTACTCAGAAGCAGGTTTGCTAATTTCTGGACAGGTTTTTTATCACGAGATTTCAGAGAAGCTTCAGAAATTCCATCAGGAGTTACCTGCAGCTTTGGTGCAACTTTGTTATTTCTGAGACCAACGGTGACCTTTGAAGATCTGTGGCTCACAAAACTGAACTTCCAGATTAAATATCCTTTTCTCCTAAAACCCTATCTGTAAACAATTAACCACCTTCAGATTTCACCATTTGGCTTCTGTAGTTAAGTGTTTACCAATTCTTCTTCGCAAATCTTTCACATTCCTCGGTTCTGAAACCTGTCAGGAGAAGAATCGCATGCATACATAAAAAGTTCAGGGACAGAGACAAAGATGTAAGAAAGTCAGAAGTATTTACATTTACAAGAGACAGACAAGGTTCTTTGAGTGAATCGGATATCTTATTAGACCAACTTAAACAGTTGGAAAAAAATGTTTTTAGTAAGCTTTCACGTTTAAAAACCCTTTGCAGGCCAAGGAAGTTTGTGCAGTTGGTGTGTGCTCTTCCTGGATGGAATGAACAAGATACTCCTTACATTTATAAGATACTCTTTACTGGGAATCAAAAAAATCACTCTGGCAATTCTTATCCTCAAATCCAGGCTTTAATAGTAGAATTCTAAAATCTTTCCATTAAGTATGGTTTAATCCAATAGATTTCTTCATCTTTACACAATATCCACAAAACTGCAGGAAAATGAGTAAGGCTGGATCAACTGCTCATTGTCTAGTAAGATGCAGTTCAAGAAACCTGAAGCTTTCTTTATCCACGCATGAAAACTTACTTGTAATGCTAGCTGGCAAAAATAAATTTGTTACCAACGCTAGCTGAAGTAAAGCTTAAATTTTTCAATCAAACAACAGAAAAAACAGGAGTGCTCTAAATATTACTGGCTAGAATTTGCTTATTCTAGTCTGAAAATGTTTCTGATCTTTTTTATAAGATGGTTTGACATGAACAGATAAGTGGCCTATCTTAAAGAGAACTAAGCTTGGAACGGAAGTATGATCTACTATAACATTTGTAGTTTAGTGAGAAATATCCACATATTTTTTATTAAATAACTGGGGCAGAAAGATGCTAGTTAGGTTCTATCCACTAGACGTGCAACATCAGTTACACAAAAAGCATCTTCCCGGTTCTGGGATCTATAATCATAGGCCACTCCAAAAGATAGTAAATCAAGTCATAAGGAGCCAATGTTTAAAATTTTCTTCTTTAAAAACCATGTGTGCTTCTTACGTCTTGCCTTCACTCCCCTCCTCTTCACCACTATGAGAAAGTAGCAGAGTTTGACACAGCAGGCAACAGGACTGTTCATTCTTTCTTAAAAGGTTCCAAAATCTTGTTCCTGGGACTGAGAAGGCCTTGTCTCCATTTTTCACAAACCTCACCTGCAGCTGATGGTTTCTTCATTCTTGAGGAACTTAAGCTCTCTGAACAAGTCAGAATAGCATGCACAGTTTAAGGTACCTTGCTGTTTGAAAGTTTGGGTGTCGACATCTGCTTCATTTCAGCCAACTGTCTGGCCAAGAGACACATGTCCTTTGTAGATGTTATGCCCGTTTCTGGACCAAGGATTCAGTCAAGAGGGGTATGTCAGCCATCTGCAGTAGGGCACAGATCTCCAGTACAAGGTCCACTACGGTAGCTAGCTATTTTGGGCTACCAGATCAGAAATGTTAGCTGTATTAGAATTGCAGTTTCTGAAAGGGAATTTAGAGACATGCAATACCATGCAAGCCAACCCTCTATCAGCTCTTCTGAGAAAGATCTGTCAATTTAGTACATTTCTAAGGCCATGTCATCTGTTGACTCCCACAGGGTGGATATACTTATACGTTTCTGCTTTTCCAGGGAACCTCTCCTACACATGAGGCTGATTAGCCATAGGCTGTTCACTCTGCCTTTGAATTTGCTCTGAAGCAGTGAAGTGAGCCAACGACAGACCTGCAGCAGCATCTAAACTCTATACTGTACTGATAAAACTGGTTTTTGCTCTAAAAGAAACTAAAAACTACCATAGTTGCCAAATACACCAATAGAATACATAATTGCCTTCAGGGGGAAGAAAAAAAAAAAAGGTTTATGAAGTTTAATTTTCAGATAATGGTGAAGGAAGTAAAGACCATTTAAAAAAGAAGTAATCTGTATTGCCCTTAAGAAAGCTTAAAGCTTATCATTCTCAATATGGTAGTTTTCACCATGCATGAGGAAGCTGTGTACTGCTTATAGACAGGTTAGAAAACCTGTAAATTCATTCAGACCCCATTTACAAGCTGCTTAAGATACAACATCCCCAAACTAATTTCAGAAAATATTAAGCTTTTACATTTAGCTGATTTTAGTAATTCTTACGTTTAGCTGATTTTAAAAACACAAACAGGTCTCAGTATATTTCTGGGTTGGGTCCTAGATCTTACACCCGTCTCAGGCCCTGCTCCAGCTGTTTTGGATTGTAGCACCAGCACAAGGTAACCAGAATATTAGCATAACTGGCTGCTTTAATATCCTCCCAAAATGGCAAAAGCCAGAAGAGACAGTCTGGCTTTAATGTACTTTCTTTCCCTGACCCCAATAGATGTGTGCACACGTATACACGTTGGGACGTTGATCAAAAGCTGCTGCTTTCCAGGGGGCACACTGGATTCTTGGGCTAGGGACCGAAATTGCACATAAACCAGTGTAAGTGATTGGAAACCGGTTCAAATCTGTAACACAACAGAAGTTCAGTGCACATAAACTGCTTTCAAAATGGCCAAAGCCAGTTTAAGATAAACCTGGATGGATGTAGTATCAGACGCAACTGATTTGGGTTATATTGGTTTATTGAACTTCTGTCCCAGATCCCTTCCAGATTCCAGTTAGCTCAGTCCCCCAGCATCCCAGGATGCTTTGCACCTCCCCCGCAACCCCCACCTCTCACAGGGTGGGCAGGCTAGCCTTGACCCAAGTTGTCTGCTCCAGCCGAGCAGGGAGGCATGCTCTAGTGCCCCCCAGTTTCTGGCCTGGGCCATTGCAGGCATGTGGCATTTCCAGAACCAAACATGAATGTCTGTTCACTTGCTTATTGGTTCAATCTATACATTTTAGACTAACCTGTGAAGACTGAATCGATTCAGCCTTGGGCTTTTTGGCTGTCTGTACTTAGCCAAGGGAATGTAACCAGCTGACAGATTAGGGCAGTCCCAAGGCTGGTCTTGTCTCCACACAGAGTGAAGTCCGCCATAACCAACACCAGAGAGCTACTTTACAGGTCTCCTCCCTCTTCAGCTGCCTAAACTGGAAACAATTGAGAATTCAAACCAGACACTTTAAACCACAGGCAGGCAAAATACAGCCCACGGGCCAGATCTGGTCTACCAGGCCATTCTATCTAGTCCATGGGGCCCCTAAAATAATTTAGAAAAAATAACTGTTATCCTTGCACGGCTGCCTGTCAAAGATGATGAGGTGCTAGCAGCAGCAAGACCCAGGAGAAGCTGGCGGCAGGACCCAATGGCTAAGCAGCAAGGCCCTCTCAGCCCTGCCCTCCCCGCAGTCCCCAACTGGAAGCCTCTGGGGCTTCTGGCCTTGTGACCCTTTGGCTATTCCCTGCCCACCCTCCATCTGAGTGGAAATTCACATAAAAATCGGATGGAAGGAGCGGGGGAAACCACCGCAATTAGTCTACACTGCAGGACCCGGGCCAGGCCAAATCCATGCCACGCCATGCAATATGAAGTCAGTGGGGGCTGGCCATGCAGGGGTGGGGTTGGGCGGTAGAAACTGCCACGATCAGCCCATGCTGCAGGGCCTGCACTGGGCCAAGCTAGTTCCATGCCGCACCGCGAGGTCACAGCCATGCAGCAGGGAACTGTGTAGTACTGGCTGGGGCGAGCTGGAGCAGAAGGTGGGAGGAGGGGGAGGGATGTGGTGGTGGGTGGGTGAAGTGGCGGGAGCAGCTGGGAAGCAGTGGCAGCTGTGGTAGGCGGGCATACAGGAGGGAAAGTGGGGAAGTGGTGGGGGAGTGGCAGTGGCAGATGGGAGCACGGAGCCCATGTCAGTGTCCTGGGGCCAGCAGGATCCCAGGGTGAGGCAGCAGGAGTATGGATCTTGGGCAAGGGGTCTGCCTGGCTGCATCACGCAAGGCTCACATTCAGTTCGTGGCCCTACCCACTGCTACGCACAGGTCATGGGGAATGGCGGGGAACTCTGCACTATGAAGCTGGGCTGGCTCCGCCCCCTCCCTACCGCCCCAACAAAGCTCCATGACCTGCACTGCCAGCTTCATCATGCAGGGCTCAGTGGGGCTGGCCCTGCACGCTGCCATCACCTGCAGATGGAGATTGGGGTGGGAGCACAGGGAGCAAGGGGAGGGATTTCTGCTGGCAAAGATCAGGGGCTAGAGGTGGGACTTCTGGTCCCAAGATGGTGACCAAGGCATGGCACACCCATCAAGGGGCGGGGCTATCCTTGCAGCCCTGGACAGCTCACCTAAACTCGTTAAACAGCCCTCCAGCCAAAGTAACTGCCCAACCCTGCTTTCAACTAAACTTCAAGAAATGAAGACTTAAAACATCCTAATTGAATTTTATTTACTAGCAAAAAAAATTAATAGTATAAGCAAAGATTTAAAACTTGGAGCTTAGCCACTCTGAAAAGGAACAAAGGGTGCTGGTAAGATTAAGCAAGCATTTTGATTACTTCAAAAATATTAAAACATTTCGATCCACTAAAATAAAACAAAACAGAAAGACATGTACGTTCTACCCCTCAATTAAACCAGCCATACCATTCTACCCTCCTTGGTTCATTAGTTTTCAAATGGAAAATAGGATGAGAAGCAGGTTATTTTTGCACAAACTTGCACTGTATATGCTCTAGTTACTACAAGCTGAAGAACAAGTTTGGCGTGCTCCAGGCTCACTACAAGACAGTGCTCTCGTAAAAGAATGCAATACTGAAAACTGGAAGTACCAACACCAATTAACATTACCTTGCACTAACAGAATCTTTCAAACAAAGCTAGTGTCAGAGCTGATTTAGGGGATGCGAAACTGAGATGTGGAGGACATTAAATCGTTTCTCCTAGAGACATATACTGCAAGTAAGCAGAAGAGTCAGGAATAAGATTCAGGTCTGTCTCAAGACCCCCATTCCACTTGTAGACAGCTTCCCAGACCCAACAGCCCTCATCCGAAGTCATCTGCAAAAGATGTCAGAGAGATTAACTGGTTCACAATGGGAAGGGAATGATTACCTTGTAGCAAGGATGACCTAGAAAAATTAAAGACCTACATGCTGGCTTCATAAAAGTGATGTTGCCGCCCTGAACAATAATAATCCTCCCTGAGCCAAGTAGAACACCAAACTAGCATGACTAAGGCACATTACTTCTTGCAGCTAGTGCTACATGATTAGTATCATTTCCAGTCACCTTTGACTTCCCTACCCAAATAACAAGGTACCCAATTATAGCCAGGCTGAGTGGGGATAGCCTTTGGTGCAAGTTCAAGGCAAGACTTAAAACTCACCTCTGGATCTATAGCCAAACCCAAGCTGCTATCACTGCTATACCACCCACCCCCCCCCCCCACATACCAGACAGCATTCTTCTAATTCAAATTATTTTGTCAATTTTGTTGTACAAGTTTTTGAGAAAGCTCTGAAATTTTCACTCCAGGCTTTTAAAAATTGTTACAAGCACCTGAACAATTTATCTTCCCCATTCCCATCACCAACCCTGGCACCAATCAAAGTAACCCTGACAAAGAGGCTCCTTACTTAAAGTTGGCTTTCTTTTGAAAAGGGGTGGGTCATCCCAGTTAAGTCTGGTCCACACAAACTTAGCTAGTTTAAATCAGAGAGGCAGTTTTAAACCAATATAGTTTTGCAAGTGAAAAATTTAAACGTGCATTGTATCATTGTAGCTTTCTCCAGTAAATTTACAAGGGCAAGTTACTATGCTTGATCTGAGCCAACCAGAGACCGAGAAGCAGCCAGGCTTTAAACCAATGCAAGAATGTCTACACAAGGGCTTAAAACTATTGCAAGGTCCTATGCAGGCAAAAGCAACCGAAAGAGTGACTTACCACTTGTCTCAATCATAGCACACACCTTCCACTTAAGCAAATTATGCACTTCCCTGGTACGCACAATAGCATGATAGGAAAGTTTTCCCCCTACTGCTTACATTGTAACAAACACTGCCTAAGTGCATAAACCACTCAAATGCATAGCATCTTTCAGCCCTGATCTATTTGTAATGTAACTGTACGCTGCATACTAATTAACGGAGTACTAAATTGGTGCCAGAAACAGTGAAGGGGAAGCAGCTGTCAACTGGCTGCTATTAAAAGCTTTGAAAATGATGGGAGCTCACTCAGTTTCATGGCCACTCTCTCTCTTCTCACTTTCAAGGTTTCAAGTAGTAGTCACCAAAATGACTATTTCCCATCACCTTCAAGACTTCTAACAACAGTCCTGAAACTGGCTAGTTGAAGCCATGAAAAGGACAGGAGTGAATCGGTTTTAGGACTGCTAGTATCAAAGCACTGACAACACTTCCTATTTAATAAGCATTACTTGTATTAAGATTGGTTAAGTGCATGCTTAGGGCATCTGTATCATCTCTCTGAGTCCCATCCACCATACCACGGGGCTGCTACCACAACACTATAATACAAGAGGAAAAACAGAAGGAGTTATCATCCTGACCCATCTATTTTTGTTCCCTTTACCATTGTTGTGAACCTGTTTGCAAACTGGCTTTGCTCCTGCAGAAAAGCCTTGGTATGTGCTTCTGACACAAATCAGTTGCTTTAGGAAAAATTGTCACATCGTATACATCACTGCAGTATTAAAATATTGGGTGCAATGTGTTGTAAAACAACAAGAGTAGTATTTGTTCACAACAATTTTTGCAGCAGAACAGAAGAAGAAGGTAATCGCACTAATACAGCTGAAAAAAAACAAACAAAAAAACTAACCCACCCCTACATGGTTTACTGCAAATCCTGGAAAAGAGAGCCTGAAATTCTTGCGTTCCAAGGATAGCGTGCTCGCTCTCCCCTTGACTTGGAGAATGCTGCAGCCTTGCTCTCCATCTGTAAAATATTCACTGTGGAGATAAGATTAGCCAGTGCTATAAAGCAGTTCTGTCAGTTCCACGTACTTTTTTAACCGGAAATATTTCCGCAACCACAATCCTCAAAAGGCAAAGCTACTCCAACACAACCAGTGAGGAACTCGGAACTGGTTGAGATGGGGCATGCTCTTTCCACTCTTCAGTACAAGCTCCAGTAACAAGGCAAGCAAGTGGTTAAAAATAGATTGTTCTGTATGTACAGATCTGAATTTCAATCCTGTCCAGATACTTTTTAGGAGATGAAACAAAGACACCAAATTAATTTACAATAGCAACATTTTAAGATTAAACATTAGGGCAAGGTGTTACAGCAAGATCCAGAAGGTTGGAAAGAGGTTCCCTAGGAAGCAGCAGCAGCCGCTTCATCACAGACTACCATATTTTCTTTTTCCCTCCTTCAAAAAGAGCTTCTTTTGAGGCAATTGAGTGGCAGCAGCTAGGGTGCTAAGCCTGCTCTTGAGCCTGTTGCCAGCCCCACGCACCAGATGGGGAACATGGGCTGACCCAGCATGCTGAAGGCAAACCTATGTGCTACCTCTGGAGCCACATGCCATGTCTGACCCAGTGCACCGAGTCTGGGACCGCATGCTGGACCAAGGGCCACCCACTGGCTCCAGGGCCAAGCATTGAATCCAAGCCAGCACATTGCCCCAGAGCCAGAATGAGGTCCCAGACTTGGCTCATTGAGTCTGACCCAGTCCATAGATCTGGAGCCAATGCTGAGTCCAGTTGCAGACCAACCCCATGCCAGCCCAATTCAGCGTGCAGTTGGGGAGGAAGAGCAGCAGTAGCTTTAAACTGTCATGGTCCCCAGAGCCAGGGCAATTAGATCTGCCACTACACAACTCCCCCCCCCAAACAAGTTTACGGACCCATGGAGATCTTTTTTCTTGTATAATGCATACCCCAATCTTCCTCAGTTGGTTGGGAGAGGGGGTGGTGTGTTGGTTATGTGAGGGAAGAAAACAGGAATATAGAATTCTGCTGGACAAAGCATAAGAACAACTACATTAGGGAAAAATCCTGAACTGGCAGAAAATGGACTCTGTGACCTGCTATATCCTGTCCATCTTTACATCTGATGATTCATAAAAAAAAAACAACACCTTCCAACTAGTTTCATTCTTCAAGACAGGAATGAACACTTATTCCCTTTACAGAAGTGGAAAAGATTAGAGGCCACTGCTGAAATCGCTGTGATAATTTATAGAGGTCTGTGTTTCATTTGTACTCAATGTACCATCAAAATAGTAAAGGAGCAGATTCCTTCACTGCCTTCTCAAAAATGCTCAAATACTTTAGTGGCCTAAAATCCACATTGTTCTGATACTATTCTAGGTAAAAACCTGCTCGGTATAACAGGTCTCTAAATGCAACCAGTGACGTATGCTGGGAAAGTAAGCTAGCTTTAACGGGGTGGTAGACTCAATACTGCAGTCTCTATTTTCCCTAGCAATGCCTACCAAAGCTCTTGGCACATTCTTTGCTCACAGGAACACCAATTCCTGGCACCACACACACACACACACACACAACTATGAGGATCAACTTCTTAGACATCAGTCTTGAGAGACTTTCTTCAAGCTTCATTTTTATCCTGGGCATATTTCAAGTCTTTTATCATTTTATATTCCTTAGAAATTCTCCTTAGAGAAGCAGTTCCCAATTTGGGTTGCGGGTTACAAGTGAGGGGCACCAGTAGGGCTGGTGGGGTGGGAGGCTGTGGTTGGGGAGTGAAGGGCACTGGCAGGGCCAGGGGGTTGTGGGTAGGGAGTGAAGGGCACCCAGGCGGGTAGGGAGTCGAGGGAATGGGGTCATAAATGGGGTCACACTGAGGAAAAGTTTGAGAAGCACTACCTTCGAGTATGTCCGAAAGGGACTCTGCAGCCTGTCTTCACAATTCACCCTATGGAAATACAGCTGGACAGAACGGCTTTCAGTACCACGTGCAGATAATGAACACCATCTTTACATTAAAATCAATCAGAGAGATGATGCAAAGTGATTGTGGCGCTCTCCCTTCCAATGTGGGGCAGAACACGCTAGCTTCACAGTGCTCATAGGACCCACTGCCCGGAGATGAAGGACAAAACTCCACATCACCTGTTCTACACTTAGCACACTGGGCTTTCATTTTACCAGTCCCACAGACTGTGCGTTATGGGAGACAGCTCTTAAATGCTATAAACTACAAACAAACTGTTGGTTAAATTTGATCCTACTTGTGGAATGGGCAATTTTCTGATTTCCTTCTACGCCAAATATAGATTTCTCCTGCAGCAAAACATGCTCACAAAAAGGATCAAAGAGCAAATTCTTAGAACAGAAACTGCAATTCCCTGATCCCAACTCTAGAGAGCCATATTCATAACCAAATTCAGGTATCACTGCAATGCTGCTGCAGGGATGTCAGCTGAAAAACTCTAAAAGGATTATCGTCCATATACATAATGCCCAAGATGCACATACTGCTTTCAGACAAAGAAAACTGACAGGTCCCTGCCCCAAGATGCTTACAATTTAAATTCAGACACAAAGCAAGCGATGATAGAGAATAAAAATAAGCAGAAGGCATGACAAGTGTGTTGCAAGTCAAAGCTCATGAGATGCGATTAAATCTCTCTCACTGGTTTCTTTGTCTTTTTTCAATTTTATCTATTAAAGCCTGAAAAAACCATTTAAGACAGGCGTCAGTGACAGAAACCGAGAAGAGTAAGGGCAGAAGGAGGAAGTTGTCCTAGGACTAGATTTTATTAGAAGGCTGGATACAAAACAAAGTATTCTGTTTATATTCCACACAAAGGCACTGGGCTGAGCTCTGTACCCCAAAACAACGGCAATTTATAAAACATGCACAGGAACAATCTTTGGGGGTAAAAGGGTTTCTTTAGACCAGGAACAAGAAGCATCTCTTCCCCACTTCTGGGCCAAGATGAGTGCAAGTTACTTTCATAGGAACGTAAGACTGGAAAGATGTCCTAGTTCACTAAGTCACAGGCAACCACATCGCATAATCTTTCTTTCAAATACAGAATGTGCTATACATTTCCATGGTCTGCGTTGCTCCAAGGACAGGACATTGTATTACATGGCAGTTAATATATGGAAAGTCACTCAAACCCCTAAAGTTAGTGCAGGACATGACAGCCTGTTTATTCATTAGAGCCTCTTGTCGAGAGAGCATAACAGCAGCACTCCTTGAGTACCATCAATCACCTGATGATTTTGAGGTGGAAATTGAAGTGGAGGGCTTTAACTGTCAAACCAAATGCTCTAGAATCAGGATAACAGCCTACCTCTGTCCCAACACAGATTGCCAGTTAGCTCTGGAGGCAATCATGTTGTTATGATTAGCGAGACCAAATCACTAGAAACTTTATTGGCATAGCAACATCATTTAGGGGCACCGGGGTTCTTCAGCATTACTGGAAAAATCCTAGTATAGACATGGTTCTAGTGGCAGAAAAGTGCTTTTGATGTTATAGATTCTTTCACTCGCTAAGCCAGCAAAATGTATATTGGCAAAACCCTTTTTCCCCAGCGCAAGTAGAAGCTGTGCATACACTAGGAGCCCTCGCCAAAACAGTGAACCAGGTTTAGCATGGACTTAGCTTAAGAAAACCTTGAAACACTGAATAATGTAACTGATGCAGGAATGTCTGTTCCCCTCTGCAGAAAGCCCAAAACAATAGCTGTTAGGATGCAATTTGTTCCATTCTCCTGGATGGTACTAACTTCAATTTCCAAGTAATGATCATCCAAGTTCGGAGGCTCCCACTCACAGAAGCAGAACATGATTTTTCATTCCATTTTTTGCCTTTCAGCTTCTTCCTTTTCAAATGCAAGATATGAACTATTTCATTGCTCACAAGAGCATTTATAGAAAGAAGTATCTAGCTGTACAAGTCTGAATTCAGGCAGGAGGCAAGGCAGGGTGGCACTTTAGATCAATTCATTCAGAAAGGCATAAGCTTTCATAAGCGACAGCCTACTTCATGAGATGTTACGAATAAAAGCATTTATAAAAGAGGAGATGAGAGAAAATGCACTTAGCCATAATGCTGCCATGACTATAAAACACTTGAGAAGTTCCATTTATTCTTCCTCTCCTCCGTTCTAGGAGCCAACCCCAAAGAGATCACTGAAGAGCACCTCGGCATCCCCAAGAGGAAACTAAGTGCGAGGAGCTCAGCAGAACCCAGAGACTTATTCAAACACCATGAAAGCAAGTCAAGCTCAAAAAACACCGTGTGATGTGAGCAACACTTGAAAGAGTACCCACCTTCTTCTGCCCATGTTACACTCATTCTCCAGTTCAATCCCTGTCTTCAGTGAAGACATTCTCCCAACAAAAGACCATCTATGAAGCTTCAATTTAATCCACATACTTTCTTCTTGGTTCTCCTCCCCCAGCTCCCTCCCATTTAGGACTTCTGAACGAATGTGAAAAAAAATGACTCTGCAATGGGATTAGTCCAGGTTTCTACTACTGTAACTAAGGTTGGACTCCGGCCCTGAATAGCTAGTTTCAACTAATTAAGATAGTATTCTGCTATTGAAATTAAGAAGCAGTGCAAGAGGTATTGTTCCCCAGATAAGCACATTGAAGGAAGAAACGATTCAGCAGCGTAACTGTATTGAAAGAGGCTAGTTTTGTGAACTTTCCACAATAAACAAACATTCAGAATGAAAGGTTAATAAATGAGCTACATGGAGGAAGACTGGAATGTACAGTATAAAATACAGATGAGAATGAAGAGTTCATGGCCATCTACTGTAAATGAGATGAACTAGGAGTGTCAAAACAAGACGGACTGAGAAATAATAAAGGCAATTAAGCACAGTGCAGGAGAATGACACGTGTAACATCAAGGTACACTGGAAAGTTGAAGGAAATATCAGGTATAAAAAAATGCAGCCACAAGCAGCATAATCATTGTAGTAGAAGCAGGCAGAGTCTAGAACTGTGTAAAAGTCTTGTATTATTTGTTGCCCTAGAGGCCAAGATTAGAAAGCATCACCCACATGTACACAAGACGCTGGAAGTGTTAGTTAGTCATCTGGAGCCATGAATGAAAGCCATGAGTGAGGTATAAAAAAAAAATACAAGTCTGACTCTCTTATTTGTGAAGTTAAGAATACCACCAATACTGCATTCATGGCCAGTCAGACAAGAGGGTAAGAAGTGTAAATGCACAGGGCAAAAAGCCCAGGAATACTTATTGCTTCGGAAGTGTGTAATTAGCCTTAATAAGATATTTCTTGTACATTTGTTCTCCCTTTCCTATATAAGAATAGATCAGTATATGTAAGCAAAACTGGGAGGTGTGGGGGTAGTGGAAATCCATCCTTCTTTATTGCTTAATCAACTAGTCGAAAGCACTACTGTGATGCACTAGTTTACGTCAGTATCTGTCAACTGAAACCTGTATTTGGGGGAACAATCTGTATTTTTATTAACAGGAGATAAATACTATGTTCAGTAAGATGAAAATGAGAATGGGTAAACATTAATTCATGCCGGGGGGGGGCGGAATATCAAGCAAAAGCCCTAGTGAGATGCAGCATGTTCACTCTTGCTTGACAAACATGATGGCAAATGTAAAACAGAACTCTGACTGTCATGTAATATCTACCCCTCCATAAGACCCATGCCACCACAAAAGGGCTTTGAATTACTTCTGTGTAGCAATAAGTCCATGTGAGGAAGAAGTTTTGTTACTAAATTATGATTTTTCATTCCTTTCATTATACTTTCTACTTTTGAAATTGTGAATGTACATGCACATGGGTGATGGAGCAGTTCAACACCTCTCCGAGAGCTGCGGTGTTCAACTCCAGGCTAAATGGGTGTCTAATACAAAACAAACAAACCCAACAACAACAACCATCAACCCCCCAAAACAAAAACAACCCAACTCCATCATTCAAGCAACATAGCAACTGAACCCTAGACTAAATTAATCTCCACGATCTGTAATTCTAAATAGAGACTATGACTCACTGGTTAAAAAAAAAATCCTCACATTATATGCATTCTGGAGAACCAGATTGGGTGTACAAACTAAATTTCAGAGTGCAAGAGCAGAAGAGAATACTAGACTGAGCATGCAATTTAGAGCCAAGAGCTCCAAGCCCTTATCCCAGCTCTGCCACCGAGTCACTGTGTGACATTCAGATGAAGATACACCACTGCTTCGCGATGATCTGCATCACCAAAATTCAATACAGTACATCATCATTATATGCATTAGCATAATACCCACACTAAAGCATTCACATTGCTGAGTGGGGAGATATGGATGGAAGAGAAAACTTTTTATTACATTCCCCAGCTCCATCACCTCTACCATGCAATTTTTCCAAACTGCGACAAAACTACTAGGCTTCATCCTAGCACTATATAAAATATGTCCATGTTTAGAATACTACAGACTTTCAAGGAAATATTTCCCAGAGATGTGCTGACATCACCAACCATGATACAAAAAAGGTGGCAGACAAGAAGAGTCATGTTAATTTCAAGCTCCATTTAACACCGGGAAGGTGGGAGGGGAAGAAATCAATCTCCGCCAAGTAGGAAAAGGACCAAGAAGACTGGTAAGGAAAGAAGCTTTAAAGAAAAATTTCAGAGGGCATTACAGACAATGGAGAGGTTAGAGAGTGAACAGTAGTGGTAAACCACTTCTTTTTCAGTCTCACTATATGATGACAGAGAGAAAATAAGTATTTGCTGCATTTTTTTACTGTATGCAAGCCAGCCTGCTTGCTAGCATGTTACTCGCCGATACTGAATCAGAGTTCAAGTTATTGGACACCAGCTCCTGCAAAGTAAAGTATGTTTACCTGTGCGAACAGATAAACAGGTCTTTGGACTGGATAAAGCACGACTCTGGACTTTAGACCAATCAAAATGCAGGTGAATTTTCCAATGAAAACCTGTCTACGCCATCAGTCATTTAAGGCATCATCATACAGAACCTGTGCCTGCAACTCTTTGTTTTCCAAAAGTATCATTTACACACTAAGCAACTGATTAGTCTGCGATATGCTGTTCCACTTCTGTAAATATGGGTATACTGGGGCATAGCCTGATCCGTGCTAAGTGTTCCCTGTCTCCCTAGGTGTAGGG
>NW_005842089.1:885361-886502 GCF_000455745.1 Alligator sinensis
TGAGGCCTGGGGTAATGTCACAAAAGCATGCAACTGTTGCTCAGAAGCAGGCCTGCTGAAGAGTGAAGGCAGCAGACAGACTTCAGAGGAAGCAAGAACACTCCCTAGCTCCCAAGCAGAGGGCCTGAGGTGAGGCATCTGCAGGAAACGAGCACTGGCAAAGATGAATGGAGCCTGGAGACCAAGTCTGCAAGAAGAAAGTCTCTTGAAGGTAGGGTAGGAGATTGTGCATTTCCTTTTGAACTTCACTAATAAGCCAGGCCCTAGAAAAGAAGATAATTTTTGTTTTTGGACAGGGTAGCCTAAGTTACTGGGGAGCTCTAAAAACGACTGAGTCAGTGGACAAACTGGATGAGCCCTTGCTACTATGAGCCAATTTAGTCTAGGCAACTGCAGGCCTCAGTGCTGTGACTTTTAGGAGGATATTCTAAACACAGCTCTAGCAAAAGACTCAAATCTTAAGAAACTTCATACAGAACTTATTTCTACTAAGAGAATGTTTGTACCAAGAATTTCTCTTATAGTGACTTACATAAAAGGCAGTTATAGTCCTGCTCATAGTTAGGACTTCATGACGTTTCAGTCCCACACAAATACACACAATTTGTTAAATAAGGAACAGGTGCATTTGAATGTTACATAACTATGGTTTCTACATTTCTAGCCGGGTTAGAACAGATGGCAAAGAGACTCAAACTAGAGAACTGTCCATTAAAGTAACCCATACAGACAAGAGTGTGAACTCTACAAAGATTAATTTCTGCAGTTAGAATTCTCTTTCTGTTGAAATATACTGGAAGGAAGTTGGATGTCTGGAAACATCTATTTTTTTTAAAGTGTAATATGGATTGATATGCAAGACTTCTAATACATTATTGTTTTACTAATGTTTGTTTTCATGACCCTTTGAACTATTCATATAGCTTTTTACTTTGTGGTGTGCAACTTTCATTTATTAAAAAAAGGAAGCTGTAATTCATAGGTTTCCTCATAGCAAATACTAGCAGTCATATCAGTATCAGTTATGGAAAAAGAAGACAGACCAACTCTAGGCTTCTACCACCTCCATTCAGCCCAGAATATGGACTTTGGCAGCTGCAGCCCACCCTTGAAGGAGCAGCACAGCGAAGTGACAGAACTG
>NW_005842089.1:886533-889256 GCF_000455745.1 Alligator sinensis
AGCTTTTTAGGGGCATACTTCTTACATCAACATCATGCTCATGTCCCTGCTGTTGAGCTAAAAGAATGAAACCAAAAAGAGTCAGCTGAACAGAAGCTACCTAATATTGACACGAGCTAGATAGGTCATACAGAAAAGTGCTTTTAGTAAAGTCATTTTAAATATGAAACCCCTAATTGCAGTCTTAATATGACAATTGGGAAAAAATCAGTTCTGCAAGCAACAAAAAAAAAAAAAAAAATGGGTAAGCTCAACACCAGAACTAATCATGCCCCCCTTCCCACCCCACTCAATCTACTGCTATTCTTCTCACTTCACTTGAAGGTTCTTCCATTTGACTAGCCCTTTCCCCAGGCACCTACCTTATGACTAGGAATAGGAATAAATAAATACATAAATAAATAAATAAATAAATAAATAGGCTACCCCTACCTAGATGGACTCAGCAGGCTCATGGGATGGGCTGTTAGCACAGCCTTTTGTGAGAGCACCCACTGGGGCACTCTTGGCCCTTGCCTTGCTGTTCCTACATAACAAGGATGAAGCTACAGACAAGGATGTGGTGCTCTAGCTGCTACAGCTCCTTCCCCATTCATTGGGTCAGTTCACAAATAAGATCTGAGGAAACTATAAAAGCAGGGGAAAGGGATGTGCACAGGGCACTCAAAAGAAATCAAAGTTAATAATAGGATAGTTTGATAGAGTGCTGGCAAACCAAGGTGGGAGAGAGTGCTAATCAAACAGCAATGATTGATAACCACAAACTAAGCACCGCTTCAGGATGTTAGGTGTAGTGGTTGTTTTGTGAACATTAATTAAGGAGCTCCATGTGATGGCCCTGCAAGCTTCAATGGTGATATGTTTAAGGCATGCCAAGAAGGCTGCCTTTGCCCTTGTGGAATGTGACCTAATCCATAACTCAAAGTCTGAAGTAACAAGCTTCTCTTTGTTACTTAATGCACAAGAAAAAGTAAGTTGGACTTTGACTTTCTACCAAAATTTGTAAAGCTTTTAGCATCCCATGTAGGAAGTCTCATTTTGCTTGAATGAATAGGGTCTAGAAAAGAATACTGGCAGATTTCTCAAGATGCTCACCAAGCTAGAAGTTCAGGATGGGAATACAGAACCACTGCCCTTGGGGAAAACTAGGAAGCGTAGGATCAACCCAGGAAGCGCTACTTTGCAGTCAGGGCGGCTAGGACCTGGAACCAACTTCCAAGCGAAGTGGTGCTGACTCCTACCCCAGGGGTCTTTAAGAGGAGGTTAGATGAACACCTTGCTGGGGTTGTTTGACCCCAGTACTTTTTCCCGCCATGGCAGGGGGTCGGACTTGATGATCTGGTCAGGTCCCTTCCGACCCTACCAACTATGAAACTATGAAACCACCAGGCTGGTAGTTTGATTACCCTTTTGGAAGAGGTTATGGTTATAAACGTGTTTTGAGAACGAAACAGCAAGTTTTCGGAGACTTCCTATGCTTGATAAGGCTTAGTTATGCTCCCACAATGCAGTCAGGTCTGACTAATAGACAGATGATCCACAGACCATTCATAAATCTCTACTGTGTCATGAGTAAATAGTCCTATAATCATTTAGCTTATGCTAAATGAATTCAACTACCATACAGACTTTCACAGATAAGAGACTGGAAAGTTTCAGCTAAAGCAAGTATAGACTAGATTGGAGCTAAAATCAGAGCTGTGTTAGCAGATATCCAAGTGCAAACTTTTCCTACTTGACATGACCACATATATATGGATTTCTTTAGCTCTGTCGGTCCTGTGGCCTATATTGTCAGATGCAGTGAAAAAGGTCAGGTAGTAAAGTCTGCTTTTTCTCCCCTGAAAATAGGCCTAGTCCCAAGGAAAGAAAGAAGTCTGAAAAACAGTGCTGTCTTGTCCAGGCAAGGGCAACCCAATCACACTGGCTCCGACTTGCTTTGTTGTTGTCTGGGTAACAAAATAAGAAAAGCCATAAGAAGTCTACCCCCCAGCTCCCCCAAAATTGTGCCTTTTATAGATGGACCCATTTCCGTGATAAGGCAGGTAGCTTATCAGTCACTGTCTTTACAGGCAGACAAGGTTCCTTGGGTGAATTTGATATCTTTTATTAGACCAACCCAAATGGTTGGAGAATAGTTATTAAGCAAGCTTTCGGGTTCAAAAACCCTTCGTCAGGCTCAGGAAGCTGCAGCAGTTGGTGTGTGCTCTTCCTGGATGGAATGAAAAGTAAAGAAGCCAGGGGCTGGGCTGGGCTGGGCTGGGCTGGGCTGGGGAGTCAGTTGCCAGGCAGATTGTAATATATCAAAAATCCAATGTCTATGTTTAGTCCCTGATCTCTAGTATCCAGCAGGTTGATGAAATGGAGCTCATAGGCTCGCCTCTGGGAAGTGTTGTGTAAGTTTCCCTTGAGGATCAGGACTGAGAGATTGGAGAGAGAGTGGCCCTCCTGTGAGAAATGTGCCCCCACCGGTAATTGGGTGTTTCTGTCTTTGATGGATTTCCGGTGTGCGTTCATTCTGGTGCACAGTTGTTGTCTGGTCTCTCCTACATATCTTCCATCAGGGCATTTGGTGCACTGGATGAGGTATACTACATTCCTGGAGGTGCAGCTGTAAGATCCTGGGATGCTGATGGCTCTGTTGCGGGGTGTAGTAATAGTGGGGGTGGTGGAGATGTGGGGGCAGGTTTTGCATTTCTTGTCATGGCACAGTCTGGATCCTT
>NW_005842089.1:891964-900352 GCF_000455745.1 Alligator sinensis
TTTCTCACAGGAGGGCCACTCTCTCTCCAATCTCTCAGTCCTGATCCTCAAGGGAAACTTACACAACACTTCCCAGAGGCGAGCCTATGAGCTCCATTTCATCAACCTGCTGGATACTAGAGATCAGGGACTAAACATAGACATTGGATTTTTGATACATTACAATCTGCCTGGCAACTGACTCCCCAGCCCAGCCCAGCCCAGCCCCTGGCTTCTTTACTTTTCATTCCATCCAGGAAGAGCACACACCAACTGCTGCAGCTTCCTGAGCCTGACGAAGGGTTTTTGAACCCGAAAGCTTGCTTAATAACTATTCTCCAACCATTTGGGTTGGTCTAATAAAAGATATCAAATTCACCCAAGGAACCTTGTCTGCCTATATCCTTAGACCAACACGGTTACAACCTAAACCCCTGCAACTGTCTTTACAGAACATTTCCGAAGTTCTCCTGCCCCTGGCTCATTAATCACTGCCCACCAGATGCTGAACTATGGCATAAGTACCAGTCCCATGGTTCCACAGCTACCTGGCATAGATGAACAGAATGAGCTCCTCTTCACTGGTCCATAAGCAACTTGAACTACCTTATCTTGCGAGCGAGAAGAGTTCTAATCTTGAATAGAAGAGATGCAGATGAAGCCATGAGGCCTAGCAGGCTGAAGAAAAACACTGTCTTCAGGAAACTCCAATCTGACAGTCAATACAGTAGACGGAGTTTTCAAAAACACTGCTGGGAGGAAGGCTCTGCCTCCCAAGTTCACACATGTCCCAACAAAGGGACATCTTTATTCTGAAAGAAACTGATTAATTTATTCTGAGTCTTCGCTCTCAAATGGAGCATGTGCAAATCATCCTTGGATGACTTTTCTTTTCATATGGATATGCTTATGTGCGTATTCCTGTCATTTTAGAAGCTGTCACCAAAAAGAGCACTTTGAAAGTACCTGAATGGAAGGAGAAAGGCCAAAAGAAGGAACCTTGTTCCAGCAATAATCCCTATATCCCCTTTTAGAATCAAAGGAATGTCCGAAGCAAAGCCCGAAATAAATGTGTGGAACAGACATCCTTTAAACCAGAGCCCCCACACTAAACTTTGGTAGGCAGCATCCACAGTCCCCCTCCCCTTCCCTTCCCAAGATCAACGTATAGAATGTGATTTTTTTTTCCCCCCTGGTAGAGTTGAACTCTCTCACATTTAAGATGGGACAGAGGCCATACTTTTCCTGTGTAACCACAAAATACCTGGGATGGAATTCCTTTAGAATATCTTCTCTGATTCCTGTTTCTGGGAGTTATTCCACAGAACTGGAATTACATCTGGGATCTGCTTGTCTGGTGATGGCACTCCCAGCTGTGGGTAGGAAAAGCCAGTCGACAAACTGAAGGAAAGAGAGTGAACAGTTTAGGATGGACTGGCAGTTCAAGCCTCCAACCTGGAAGAGGCTTGTTACAAAACAAGGGGATGTAGTCTCCGTGTCCTTTGGATGGAGCTTGAAGCTTTCTCCTTTGTTCCAGTAGAACAGCAGGCTGATGCCAATACTAATGTCCTCATGTGAAATACTAAGAGGAAGAGGAAGATGGTATTAAAGCTACTAATATCAAAACCAAGCAGCTACCTCTCTTTGAAGGCTCAACTCCAGACATTTCCTCTTGGACTTGCACTGAACCAACTGTCTTCTTCTAATGAAGAATCTTTCACACATGCCATGTTTTATGGTGAAAGACCTGATGGATGTTGCTTAAGTCCTCTGGTCATCTGCATGACAGCTGAAGTTACTGTTCTTGCTGCAACTTCTGACATATCAAATGAGGCATTTAGCAACAATTAGCTACCCACCTTTCTGCTACTAAGGCTTTCACCGGGTTTGCTTTATTCTTAGCAGATGGTTGGCACATAAGGCCATTTTTCCCTAGAGATGGTATGGATAGCTGAACTGTAAACCCTAATCCCATGTTGGACTGAGAAGCAAGCCTTCCTGCATAGACTATCCAACTTTTTGTCTCGTGTCAAATGATGTAGAATGCACTTGGGAGTCCTTCTTGCTCTCTGATACCAGTGACCATCAGAAAGTGAGGAGGCTGGATGCATGGAAGTGATTCGGGGAAAAAAAATTCCTTGTACTGTAATCATTATAGCTGGCTAACCTTATCTGACATGGCTTGATTAGAAGCACAATTTGTCCAAATGGGTTTCGTGGGTCATAACAACCCTCCTGAGACTGGGATCTTGCTGTTAGAAATGGACCCTTTTGTCCCACTGAGTTTTTGGTATACTGTCTTTTTTAACTATCAGGTGATGAAATGGCACTTTTGGCTAAAACAAATGAGGCTTCAGATGCTGTCCTGGTATTCCATCTGTTCTTGCATTGGGCATGTTTCTAGACACGCACTGGAGCGCTCTCAGGAACAAATCCCAAGGCGGTGGAGAATCCATAAGGATAAGCGTGACAAATCCAGAAGCAGTGGAGAACCCATAAGGATCCACATCTAGAACCCACAAGGATAAGTGTGTTCAATATCAGTATGCTAACTAGGTAAGGCCCAATAAGGCCATTTGGCACAAAGAGAGGGACTGGCAGACTTGCTAATGCAGTGCACTAGGCTCCTTCTCATAGTATCCACTGGAGTAAAGATACTGTCTATGTTTAATACAAACTGAATGGAATGTCTGCCTAGCATTCACCCTAGTAGCCTCTTTCCAGGTGAGGAGAAGCAAGGTGATAAATCAGCCAATGCCATGCCAGACCCCAGATGTGATACTGATCTTGTGATCTTGGACAATTTTGAAACTAAGAACCAGGATAATAACTTCCCTGACGTGTTCATTAGAGCAGAAAGTGGAAGGAGGAGAAGGTCTGGAGAAATAGGAATTTTCTGTGTCCTTTTGCCTCATCTGTCCCACTTTACAGAAAAGAATAGAAGGGTGGGTGTGGCCTTGAGGCTGCTTGTATTCACCTGACCACTCAGACCAAGGGATGCAAGGATCTATATAACCTTTGGATCACACTGTACATACCAGTGTATCTAGGCCATTGTTCTGGTAGCTAGTGATGGTTCAGACTGCTCTGTGCCAGCATCCAGAACTGCTTCTTGCTATGATAGGTGTATCATAGCATGTCATGGCACAGAGTTAATCCCCGACCTTTGGCCTAGGTCCCAGTGTTCTTAGAACTGACACTGAAGAATCTATGAGGAACTTGGAACAGTGCCTGATCCTGCTAACAAGAAGCCACTGTCATCTGGAACGGGAGGCACTGCATCTGAAGGAGCACTCCCACTTGATCTCCATTAGCAGAACCTAACATCTGAGAGGCCCTGCTAAGTCTGCAGCTAGAATCTGATGCTTCAAGATCCTTCTATTCCGAAGGCCATGCTTTCATTCCACAAGCAGCAAGGGTGATATCTACACAGGTGCATGAGACTTTTTATTCTCCAAAGTCTGAGTGGCCAATAGGAAAGAGGCCTCCAGCTGGATTTGACACTGGTGAGAAACTGGGGCAGACAGCACAGCAGAAATACTGGCCCCACGCATCCCATGGGCTGCTGGAATACAGACAACAGCAGGTAAAGAGAGGTATATTTTTTAAATCCAGGCTTCTTCCCGTTCATACCCAGTACAGGACTTCCAAAACCATACCTTAGTGTAAGCATTTTAAGAAGAAAATAGGCTGAAAATTTCCATTAGTTCTAAGACAGTCTTTGGAGGAGGGTGGATCAGCCTGGAAGATGTTCCTGGTCCATCTGTTGCTGCAATTAAAGAAGTTGAGGTTGCCAGGGTGCCACTCGCTCTTACCACGTTGCCCTCCAACTGTTTGCAGAGGGAGAGGGGTAAGATGCTCCAACTGGCACCTTATGAAGTGTTCCATTTGAGCTGCACTGACAGCACAGCCTTGGAGTTAACATGAAGTTACCACTTGAACAAGAACTTAACAGAAACCAAATTCAAATCGTGAACTACAGTATTTATCACTGAAAACATACAGCACTTGCATTCCAGTAAATATATGAAACTGGTTCTTTTCCTAACCTTAGAGGGGAAAAAATATATCCTTCTAGCTATAAGTACTGGGAGGAAAAGTAAAATCAAGTGTGTTCTAAATTAGGTCTATGGTCTAGAAACCTGACATTGGAGTATGCACATGTGCAAACGAGCCTTCTGCAAGAGGTTTCACTTAAAATGCATCTACCTATTTAAAAGCTTTTACTAGTTTAAGATGTACATACGAAAGGAGCCAGTAAGAGTTCTTTAACAGGAAAATCATTCCAAGTGCACCCCTTGTAACTAAAAGGATATAGCCCCTAACTAGGAGTGTGTTGGTCTACCAGGCCAGGCCAAGTGTGTCACAGTGGTGCTATATAACACAGAGAGGACCCTCTGTATAACATGACTGTGGCGCAGCACATGGCTCCAGGTTTACTTTGTACTATGCGCTTACTGGCCCAGAAATAAAAGTCAGTTGCCATCGTCTTGGAGCATAGTAAGGGGTTGGGAGATGGGGGGAGAATGATGGGTAGGGGGCGGGGGGTGGGGAAGAGTATACCTGCAAAACCCAAGAACCCTGCCAAAGGAGTTGAACAGCAGGTCCTTAAATGGTGAAGGTCACTACTTACCTACCAACTCTTAAAGATCTAGGTGAATAATTAAATCATACACTGCAGAGAGATACCACCTTCAAGAGAGATTCTCAGTACCGAAGACTAGGATTTTATTATTCAAGTGTGTAACTTCCCTCTACCCACTGGATGCAAAGCTTGAAAATTCAAGTCCAAACTTATGCTTAGACCATTTAGAAATTTAATTTTAATTTGAACAATAAACTGTACTCTTGCTTTCTGGGTCTAGTCTCATGATCTGTTTCCATACAGGGTTCACAACACTCAAAAGTAAAAAACTGTAGACAGTAAAGATTCCAAAGGCTGCTGGGATGACACAAAGTCTTATGAACATCTACCCTCACTTTTATGTAGCACCACATGCTAATGTGGGGATCAGATTTAAAAAAATCCCTAACATTCCGCTCAGTTGAAAACATGTGAAAGTTCATGTTTACATTCACTGGGAGACATGCAAGTCCCATGGACGTAAATAGCAAAGCCTATGCTGACTTCAGTAAGGCCAGGCTTTCATTCAGTCATAGTGGGTGAAGAGTCACTTAACTGCATTTGTTTATGCACCATTTAACAGAAGCCTACAAGATCCTGCTGCACCAGTGGTCTCCAAACTTCACTGGCCCATGGGCAATAATACTGAGCAAGCAACACACCACAAGCAACTCCATACTTCTCCCTGTCAAGCTGAAGAAACACACATGTCAAAAGAAGAAATTTTTGTAGCCACAACCAGTATCAGAAGGTCTCATAGGCAACATGTTGCCTGCAAGCCACAAATTCAGCACCACCATGCTGTGCACATTTCAGCAGAAATTAATCTGCTTTTCCTCTTCCATTCATGGAACCTAGGCTCAGCTACAGTTTTCAGAGCTCTTCCTGAATTACTACTAGCCAGTGTTAATTACAGTCAAGTCAAGAGATATCAGTTTTAAAGACCAGGAACTAAGATGCATCAAACTGCCAGGCTGTCCCTTCTACATTTCACTGAAGACATGCGATAAAACATTCATCCCACTCACCATGGCTTCCTCAGGAATTGTCTGTCTTTGGATCCTTCCCTACTCCTTTTTCTGCATCAGTCTCAGACCACAGAGTCGGGTCTCATCTTCAGCAGGGTTTAGCCACCAACATATCTAAAAAAACTGATGCATTTGTATGAATGGAAAATCCTAGCACAGAGGTGGTACAATAATGTAAAACAAACTTGTGCTGCTGCAGTTTACTCCGGGTAAGATGTAGTGATCCAAGCTGCAGCTAAGTACCAGGGATCCATATCTATACTAAGGTTTTTGCCATGGTGCAACTGCATGTTATACCACTGGTTAAAAACCCCCTGTTCAAAGGTTCAGAGCTCTACGAATATTTTAGAGGCCTGTAGATAAGGAGCCCACTTGATGTATCAATCAGTTATAGCTGATAAAACTGCATGTATTACAGCCTTTGCTTATTTCTGATTAAAAATATAACCGGAAAATACTCAGCTTTAGAAAGCTACATCTTTAGAATCGTAAAAATATATCATATTAGAGAGTGCACCGGATTAAAAGCTGAAGACTACATACAGATGCAAATCTGTAGAGAAAGAGAGAGAAAAAGAAAGAATAGATGGAAACAAACAGCAAGAAGCAAACAGTGTTGAAATGGTCTTTCAAAGCATAATGCAGTAAGCAGTAGAAGTAACCAAGTAAAGCAGCAGAAATGGACAGTTTCTGCCCCCTGCAGTTTCTATTGCTATCTGGATTTTTAAGACTCAGCCCTTGAAAAGACACAGAACATCAATGTCCTAGAAATCTAAAGACCAAATGCGACCGTTCCACTATCACCAGATAGCCAACTGTGCAACACAACGTGTGCAGCTGGGCTCTTTTGACCAAGAATGGCTTTAGTCACTGAATTTTCCTATTACCGTCCAATTGGAGTTTGGAGCAATCTCTATAAGGACAAACAAGTCACATTTCTCGATGTATATTTCTCTCTGCTATATGCTCGCTGCCTGGATACAAGGAAACCGAGATACGTTTTCTAAAGTTGTTATTATTATTTTTACTCTACCTCAACCAACTGACCAGGACTAATAATGAAAAGTCTCATCCACAGAGAGAGATTTTTCAACATGAGAACTATGCCCCACACAGAGCCACGGACTGCAGAACAACACAGAACTGTTTGCTAGTTGTTAGGCCGTAAGAAGACTTTCCAAAAAAATGCTTCTAGTAACATTTAAGGTGTCAAAAATGTACAGCGTGTACCCAGCTGAGAGAGAAAAAAAAACAAGAATTGGCAAAGAAATGTGACATGGGTGGGTGGGGCACAACCACGGCTGGGGCCATTCAGCTCCACGTACATAAAGCTATTACCATCGGTCTCCGAATTTGAACAATAAAGCAAAAAGAAAAGATAATTTCATTACAAAAAAGTCCAAGTGGTACATACCCAAGTATTAGAAGAAGGTGAAATGATTATTGGTGACTGTGTATTCGATCAGGTTACGCAATTTAAGTCAGCAAGTCAGATACCAGCCTCACCAGTCAACAGGGCCAAGATTTCACCCTGTATTTCCACGTTTCACATGGACTAGAATCCAACAACTTCCAGACCGATCTATTGGTACCCATTAAAATGCTGATTTTTTAGCTTCTTAAAGAATCAATGAAATATTGATGCTTTCCTTCAGAAGGCAGAAGAACTGTCCCTTTGAACTCGTCTCCTTTATAAAACCAGCCATACGAGGAGCAAAAGAGGAAAAGGAAAGACAGTCATTAAAAGATGTGGGTGGAAAAAATATGGCACGCTACTGGACGAAGACTTCCAACTAGCATTCAAGCAGTGACGTGCAAAACACTATAGCCTGCAGGAAAAATAAATATTGTACTCCTGGAGCTTATCACAGCTCCTCAATAATGACACTCATTTTTTAAAGTATTCACTAAAAGGTACAAGGATGTGGGGTCAACCTACAGAGGCAGAAAAGCGTGTCAATGCCCCAGGAATGGTAGAAGTTTGGGAATAGACGAGATCACGTCATGAGGCAAAACTAATTGTTACCCTCCAGCAACGGCACACACCAGGTACCAGTCGGGCACGGCCTTCCCACCCCGCCGGGGGTCGGGCACGGCCTTCCCACCCCGCCTTTGCTTTTTGGGCTTTCACTAGACTTAACTAAAGTCCCGCTCCTCCGCCTGCCCCTCTCCATGCAAGCCCCATCCCACGTATTAAGTTGTGTTTCGGCTTCTTTTCTCCCCCGTGGCACGAGAGAAAGCAAGCCTGGTACCGAACGCTTCGAAGGAGCAGAAATCCCGAACGTGCCCGCAGTCTTATTTTAGGACGGCCAGACTAGGAAACGAGGGACCGGCTTTAAACCTCCGTTTCCTCGTGCGCTCCCTCGACCGTTTCTTTTCAAAGAAAAATCTGGCAAGTGGAAGACGGCGCATGAGTCAGACGACTTCTTCCCGTCGCCCGGCCCTCGCGCTCCACCAGGACCGGCTCCCCGCGCCCCCCCCGGCCGCTACCTGTGCGACGCCCGCGCTTCCCCCTCGCAGCGACGCCAGAAACCTGCAAAGTCATTTTGAAGTCAGAAGTGGAGGCGAGGGGAGCGTGGGTCGTCTTGCAGGGGGGTGGGGGGAGGAAATAAAGAGATCAATGGATGTTTTTGGAGACCCCCTGCCCTCCCCCCTTGCACAATTGGGGCAAGGCTGTGGATGAAGGCGCCCGGGGGGGGGGAAGGGGGGGTGTCCGCAGAGGGGCAGGATCGGCACCGGCCGCCCCTTCCCCGCACG
>NW_005842089.1:900905-923773 GCF_000455745.1 Alligator sinensis
AGAGGCGGGGCGGGGCGCGCGTGCCTATGGGCGGAGGCGGCTGTCACTCTGGATTGGCTGGGAGGGAGGGGGAGGGCAGGCGGCCCCGCCCACAGCAGCAGGCTAAGGTGTGGGGGCAGAGCTGCTGTCACATCCGCTTGTCCCTGCAGCTTCTCTGTTACCCCAGTGATTTCCTGCCAGGGGGGCGGGGGCTGCTGTTGCCTCCTGCCCCCCTCCCCCAGCCAGGGCCACAGTGCACTGCAGCCCCACCCCACCGTTGCAGTACACTGTACCCTCCTTGGGAGGGTCCCTCCAGGAGCTCCCACCTAGGGGGCACCCCGCCCCAGCTTGGCATGCAACACGCCTTCCCCCCCATGGCTCTCACGCAAGGGTTGGGCTGGAGCCGTGTTGGGTTTTTTCCCCCTCTGAGCTGCAGGCCTGTCCCTACAGGCCCCTGGGGCCCTGGCAAAGTCAGGTGAAACTCGGGGGTACCAGGCGGCTGACGTCTCATTCTGGGGACCGCCGTGGCAATGGGTGTTCGCGGCGTTTCCGACCGCGAAGCACCCCGATACGACCAAATGGGGCATCGTTTTGACCGGTGAATGAGCGCGGGGAAATGAGAAGTCTGAGGAAAGATGCAAATGTTTGAGGCTACGCTCTGTTCTTTATCTGTATTGCACTACGGAGCTAACAGCAATAGGGAAGAGAAACTGGGAGGAAACAGACAGGCTGTTTGCAATGGTTTCTCAAAAGCATTAGGAGGCTGCTTCAGATGGCCGGTGCTGCAAAGAACCAGACTTTTCATCTTCCCATAGCAATAAGAGAAGTCGTGCTAAGGCAGGGCTGTACAGCGCTGAGTTTGTCAGTCTTGTTTAATGTACACTATTAAGAACTTCCTGTTGGCACCCTGAGCAGCGACCTCGGCTGAAAGTGCTGTATCTGTTTTTGTCAATGAGAACCAATTCTATTCTCAGGTCTGTTGCTACAGCTCCTTCAAATCGGAGAGTGGCGACTGTGTTTCCAAGGGCAAAATTATGTCCTATGTTACCTGGAGCTGCTACTGTTTGGTAAAAGAAAGAGAAATGATTGTGTAGAAAGTGCTGAACACTTAAGTCTGTTCTGCGTGTATGCAAATTATTTGCATAGAACCATAACCTTCTATTTTAAAATAATTGTGGGATTGAATTCTAATGAAAAGTTGGATGTAGACGACCCCAGTGAATTATATCTTTCGCTGCAGGCCGGCAGCAGGTCGAACTACCCACACACTGCCCTGGCAACACATCTGTGATCTGGGGGCGACTTCCTAGGGTTAAAATAACAGCAGGTCAGTCTCCATGGATGGTGTAATTCCTTGTTTCTCTGCTGATATGCCTTATTCTAAACAGTGTTTAAGGACAATGGTTTCTCGAGCCAAACAGAGGTTGCTTATGCACAAGTATCTTCCGAGAAGAGTATCCAGGAGACTAGAGGTTTGCAAGGGTCAGTAATATCAGGCTTGTTTCTGCCCCTTGTGCACAAAGGGGCTGGGGTTGGCTAGTACACCTGGTTGTATTGCAATGCTCCAGAAGGGTCTGTCTAGGTGGGTAAGAGTGAGGGCAAGTCCCTCCTTTGACCCTTTGTCATGTATGTAGTGTTTGTCTAGCGCTAGAAGGCCAGCACTGTGGGAATGCAAGCTTCGTACTTCTGTTTAAAGAGGTAACAAGAATTGCTGCTGTGTGTGCTGCTCCCCCATTGCCCTCCCCCTGTGGAGGAGTGTTTGCTTCTGTATTACGCAAACACACTGCTTCCAACCATGGTTGCTTGGGTGCTACACCACTGAAACCACCCACTCCCCCTAAATACATCACAGATGTGATGAGCCATAACTAGTCTTGCAATGAGCTCTGTGTGGGTAGACTCCTGTAACGGTGAGGCACCCTGTTGATTCCAATAAAAATAGTTCAATGTTAAGATATTTCACCAAAATACCATATGGCTTGCCATGATATCACATTCTTTGTGTCCGAGAGGGTCACTTATAAATGTAATGACCAATAAGGAAGAAGCCAGTGTACTGACTAACCCTTCCTGTTTTCTCCCAGGCTGTTCCTCATGCCTGGGAAGAGCTCCTGGTAAACACCTGCAAAGCTTCCACATTGTCCTCCTTCAAACCCAGCACTGCCATGTCACCTACAAAAAACTGAGGGCAATGACCAAATATGCTCTCGATCTTTCCTTGTACTCCTTTATTTGTGTGGATGCACCAGTCATCTCCTGCCTTAAAGTTGGACAGTGAGCCTTTTGGAGCAGGGACTGTCTTTTCATTTGTGTCTTCATTCTTTCATTCTCTTGTACATTGGTTAGCATAGTGGGGTCCAAATGTGAACTAAAACAAAGCCCTTTCAGATAGGGCGAAGATGCCCCAGGATTAATTCCACGAAAAGAGCCAGTGAGAAAAGACTGTGTGTGCACTCACTAATGACCCATCCTTCTGTTAACAATAATTGCCATAAATTTCAATTGTAACAAAACCACAGCAAGTGTACAGCAGATGTATCTGAAAGAGATATCTCACCTAAGAAATGTCATAAGCTGTTTTTAATAATAATGATCTTAGGATCTACCAAATCCCTAATAAAGACAAAGGAACTGAAAATATAGATCCTGTACATTTACTAATCCAACAACTCTTTTATCTCCTCAAAAGAAAATGCGAGCATGCTATGATGGCACTGAGACATCATCTGTGAAGAAGTAAATCAGTGATAAAGCTAAGTTCTCTTAGATCTTTCTCATCCATCTTCAAAAGAGCCATCAAAGAAAGTTACCAATTAGTTTTAATTCAGAAACCAATCATCAAATCCCTAGTAGTCTCTGACAACCTGCCTCCTCCCCATAGCCTTAAAACTAGTTAAACTTCTCCCCTTGTTCTCATCACTGTGAATTAAACCAGCACATTACCTGTGATCATTTGGAAACAAACTACATGTTGTAAACAGCACGCTCACTGGTAGGAGCGTACATGTCACATTATCTCATCAGTAGCTGTCCCTCTCATCTATCTTCATATGAAGGCAGCCCAGTGACTGCAATAAAGTTTTTGCTCCTGACAGTCAGTGCTGCAAGAGGAACAAGGAACTGGTAACAAAGCACATTTCTAGAGAAAGGTAGTGAAACTCACTCATGTAAATAAGAGTATCTGCTTTGAGGATGGAGACGAGCAAGCTCAATAATTTGCCAAATAGTTTGAACATCAGCCATACTTGGCAAGCTCAAAACTTTTGAAAGATAGCTAGGCTATTCAGATATCCAGCCACCCATCCCTTAGTCTGCTCTGTCAGCAGCAAACCAAAGCTTAGGGAACTCTCACTGCTCCTGACTGGCCCAGTCTAGCACTGCCAGGCAGGCATCAGCCTTCATGGAAGAAGGGGCACCACCTTGCCCCAAATACCTCCTCTCCCCAAGTCTTTAGAGGGCACCTGGAAACTCACTAGTAGATCCTGCATTCACATGAGGTCTCACTCATATTGATCTTTCCAGCATGGTCTGCAACATCTCAGCTGCAAACTGCTTCATTCATTTTTATACAAAGGTAGCAATGAAACCAAGTTCTGAGTTTCTGCATTCAACTGCCACCGTTTGTTTGTGTGGCACCGTGGTTGGATTAGTCATCTGCTGCAGAAGGTTTACAGCTCTCCAGACATGAAGGCTGGGACAGAGACCCATCCAGTCAGCTACTCCTTACCCCTGTGAGAGCCAGGTGGGAGCAAGCATCCATTAAACAGAAGAGAGAAGGCAAGACCGCTCAGGAGGTAGCTCAAGAGGATGGAGGCCAGTGCAAATCTAATCTGTAATCAGTACTGATTGTACTGAGTGGGCTGAATATCTTCCAATTAAATAAATACTTCAGTATGAATATAATCCAAATCTAAGCAGAGCAGTATTTGCCCATTCCTATTCAATGCTGGAACAACCCGGTGTTGCTAATCTCAGGATTTTCTCCATGGCTTCTATATCAAAACAGGAAGATTAGGATAAAAAAGAAAACTTCTGCCCATAAAATTTGCAACCGTCTCCCTGAGGGTTAGGATGCCAAAGCCTACATCTGTTCAGTGGCTTATAGGTTTGGAAATTTCCATCAAGACTTCCAAGGCCCCTTTTCAGCAGAGTCACTGGCATTGTGTTGTTTGTAAGGTAGCATGATGTAGAAGCAACTGAATTGCAAGTCTATTAATGCAGTACTTTATTCTGGAGACAGGGATAGCACATTCCCCTCCATGCCTCAACATTTTTCAGTGCTCCTCTCTGAGCGAGTTAAGACTTTTCCAAAATTAAATACATTCTCTTGAAGAGCTCAGAGACAGTTAAAACACTTAACTCTCTGTTTTCTGAAGCCCATCTTGGGCAAAGTGATTCTGGGGTGCTCAACTTGAGAGTTACAGCAACCTGATTTGAATTGGCGCGGGCTACCCATGGCTCCAATTTGTGTGAATGGAAACTGAGACTACTTGGCACCTCTGCAACTCAGATATCAAAAAACTGGGACATTGAAAGTCATTGCATGCTAAAATGCTGGCCTTAATTTTCAGGTGAGCTTCTTTGGGTAGATATGATATCTTTTATTAGACCAACTGAGTAGTTGGACGATATCACATCTACCCAAAGAAGCTTGCCTAACTATGTCCTTGGACCAACACGGCTATAACCAAAAGGCCTTAATTTACAACTCTTTTCTGGCAGCTTATTCTCCACAAAGAGTCAACTCCCACCAGCCCTGGTAATGTGATGTGGTGGTCAGCCACCAAAGCCAGGTCATGATAAAAATCTACCCCAAGGTAACAAAGAATGGCTCTCGTGACTTGCTGAGGTTGAGCATTTGCTCAACAACGGCTGCTGCCGGAGCCTAAACCAAAAGCTAGAAGGCAGCAGTGGGTCGTGGAGTCCCCGGCCTCTGTGCTTTTTGTTTTGGGACCGTGTCAGAATCTTTGCAGTGAAGCACACAAGTTTCCAATGCAACAAGTGCCGTTCTACAGCCCACGCAGCAAAGGTGGCAAAACACAGCAAAATAGCAGTCAAAACAAAAGGGAGGGAAATGGTGACGTAGGCTTGTCACAGCAATTGTCAAATCACAACCTCCTTATTACAGATACACACCAGGGTTTACCAGCTTGCTTTCCTTTAACTTGCACTTAGCATAGCTTGGGAACCTTCCTACAACGTAACTGTTGGTGCGGCAGTGAGCTTGGGAAAGGATTGGCCTCTGGGGGCAGGAAACAGCATTGATCCCTCTTGGTTCTGCTAGAGGAATTTTTCATTTGAAAGCACGAAAGATTATGCTAATTGGCACTCGCCCCTGAATTATGTTGGAATATAAACATTGATACTAGCTAAATGCCCTGCAAACACGCAGCAAAATCTCCCTCCTGAGAGCCACCGGTGTTACATGATATCTCAGCTGGGAAGAGGCAACGTTCTTCCATGTGGGAAGAAAAGCAACCGAATTCTCTAACTGTGCCATCCCAGGAGGCACTTGAGGGCTTTGCTGATCAGTCAGGAACGTGAAACAACAAGACCTGGTTTCTCTGAGACACGTTTTCCATTTCGTGTGGCCATGGTTTCCTCGCACAAGTGCTCAGTTCTCTTTCTCAGAGGGAACTTAACCCTTTTCCCGGGAGTCCAAGCATTTGAACAGCATCAAGGCCTCCTCACTGAAAAACTAACAGAGGCTGAGAAACTAGTGCAGCGAAGCCTTTTAAGCACGATCCTATGAGATGCCAAGCAGTTGGGTCCCCAAGGTAACTTCTGCAGGGGCTCGAACTGTGCACTGGCAGGGGGCGAGAGACCTCAGCACCTGACAAGATCAAGGCCTTTGCACTTGACTACAGAAAGGTAAGGCTGAGAAAATAAAGTCATGAATACTGTTAGAAATGTACTGCCATAAGGTGATGCTACCCCACAGATCGCCTGTCATCATACACCATGCTACCGCCGCCGGTATGATCAGAGGAGACACTGGAGCTGCAGCTCCCTTACTGTAAATAGGAAGGAGCTGACACCTCACCCCAGCTCCTGGGCTTTGGATTTCCCCAGTCTTTGGCTCTCCAGAATGTGGATCAGGCACACTGAACAGCCTCGCTAGACTTTTAATTAATTTATGATGTCCCTGGTGCCTGGTGGATGTTTATTGTGATCAAAGCAGTTCTTTTTAATGCAAGGGATAGGCACTCAGGTTACTGGGTTGGGGGAAGGTCTCAAGACTTTAATAATGCTAGATAAATAAGCAGGGACTTGTAATAACTTGGTCACGTAGGGATTCCCTACAGGCATCAGTTATCTTATGCAGCCACCATAGCTAAGGGGAAAAAAGACACATCTTCATGCAGCTATATGACAAACAGGACTAGCTAGTACTCTGGTTTCCACAGGCTGCACCCAGTATCCTATATCTGGGAATCGCACACGCTTAGCAATGGTTTTGACAGCAGCGAGCAAACAGAATGAGCCAGTGAACAAGCCCGATGTAGCAAATACCTGAGGTCCATTGGAAAAATAAGAGACTTTTCAGGGCCCTCAGGGCCTACAAAGCCTGTGGCTGTGCTCCCCCTTTCCAACTGGAGGGGCTAGGAACATCAGAACAAGTCACAGTTTTTCAGATCTGTGACTGGGTGGCTCAGGCATGAGGGTGCTCCAGTGTGGGGCTAGCTAGGAGGCACACCCAAGCCAGCCGCATCAGTGTCTACATGTGCAGTACTGCGGAGTAAAAAACTGCACAGCGGGATAGTACTTGTACTTACAAGTACTACTCTGCTGCAGAGTTAATTAGTTTCCTGTGGCCTAATAGGGCTGCATGTGTAGACATGAGATGTTTACTGCAGAGATCATTAGTCTACTCCGCAGTAAATGTCTCATGACTCAACCCAGAGCCTTTGAGATATTATGCCAGACACTGGTACTGAGATACCAAGTGACAGGTGTGTTAGGAATGCCAAAGATAGATCCAATCAGAGCAAACCTGCTGCCTGATCCTGGAAGGGGCTGAACCTTTCAACCCTCAGCAAGTATCCTTCATCCGGTATTCTGAAGACACTCAGCAGCTCAGAGGATGGGGTCCTTGGTGCAGCTGTTTTGTTAGCTCCATGCCAGACTGTTCACCTGCTGCTGAGCTCAGTGAGCTTTTACTAGTCCAAGCTGTAGCCTCTTCTGTAAATTAATAAGTTTTGTCTGACTGCTGATCCATCAGCAGAGTGCTTGAGGGCCACTGGATTCATATTGGAGGTTTCCACCTGGCTCTGTCCAAGTACAAAAGGGCCAAGGAGTTGATTTAAAAAATCACAACATGATGACTACTGGGCACAGTCCCTCATACCTGCACAAGCCCCAGTACCAGTCATCAGGGCCTCCTTCCTGCTGTTACAGGGTGAAATCCGGTCCCTAGTTGAACTCAGTGTGAATTTTGCCATGGGCTGAAACAAGGCCAAAACTTCATCCTTGGTATTAATCAAGACATTTCCCTCCAGATAATACTCCATCAGGCAGCTTCCACTGCACACACTGTGTGGTTCACCTCATTAGATCCTGACGGTGATCCAGGGTTTGTGACTAATCTGATGGAAGAATTCAAAAGCCTGTTTCTTAGCAGGCTGCTTGTCTTGAAGAGGGGGGCCTTCCATTGTCACAAACAGTGCTGGTATCTGTCTGCGTAGGAGGCAGCTGTTGGCAAAGACATCAGCAGATCCCCTTTCCCAGAGACTGCCAAAAGCACCCATCTTCCCTGGAAATCATTATCCCATAAAACCTACTTGTAAGCGTGAACCTGGCACAGGCTGTGTTCTTCCAGCACCTCCTGGGAAGTACCATAGTCCAGTGCTCCTTATATTTTCCAGGCCAGTGGAAGTCTCTTTTGTTAGGTTATGAGCCAATGGCTCTCCAACCCAATGCCTCCTCTGACTGCAGCAATCCAAGGCAACGCATCAAGCACCACACAGCTACCTGACATTACATTTCCATGCAAAAAAAGCAATGGTCTTATTTTTACAGAGGCATAACAGAGGTGTACAAATTCTCCCACTGTCAAATCCTAGCCAACATGATGCACTGTTTTGCTTTGAAGTAGTTGAGTGAGGTTCTTTGCAGACAGGGACTTGCCTTGTAGTTTTTGGCAGCAAAGGCAAAGCCATAGCGACACTCAATCAGTGTACAGGCAAACAAGTGCAGTGGAAGGGAGGGATGCTCAAGACAGCGAAATGCCTCTCCTGCCTGGGGAGAGTGTGACAGTAGCGGGTGTGCATGTGGCCTGCTTCTCTGGGCCCTGAGCAGCTCCGTATCATATTGCACACCTGTGCAAAACTGGCCTCTGCCCCCACCCCAGGGAAACACAACCAGAATCAGCCTCCGGAATATGATGAGCCTTAATTCCCAGTATTTAAATAATGAGCTTCTCACGTGTACAAAAACAACCCTCATCTTCTGGATTAATGAAGGAAGCTGGTTCCACCACGCAAGGCCATTACCAAGCTGCTAATGTGCTGCTGATTTCACTGCCTGTGACTGAGCACAGTACTGTGGGCTCCCCGGAGGGCAGGGCGGGGTGAGACTCTAGGGCAAATGAGGAAGGCAGGAAGGGCCTCACTGGCAGCTCAGGGCTTTGTGGTTTTATTGGAAGGGCTGGCTGGGGTTTGAGTAACTGGCAGGGGTGTGTGCCACCCCCTTTGTGGCTGCTAGATTGCCATGTGACCTGCACGGAGGCTAAATAACTCAAACAATCCTAAGGGCTCAGTAATCTTAAGGACACCCACAGAAGCTTTGGCCCAGGCTTGAGAGCTGTCACAGTGGTGCAGCAAAGCACTTCAGGGCTGGTCCTGTCGCACTTGGGACCGCTGCCCCAGCCAGGGACTGTGGTCACCTTCCTTCCTTTAAGCTTGCCAGCTGATCGCAGACAGGTCCTGAGAGTGTGCAGGAGGGCTCATTTCCTTTCTCTCACTGGCCAGCACTGACATAGCAAGTTTGGTAAAACAACCCCCAGTTCTTTGTTCTTGGCAATATTTGGAGCCCCAGCACTAGCTGGAGGGTGGGAGGGCCTGAAGACCCCCATTCTGTGGCCCCCAAACCCAGGCCATAGCATATGGATGGCTTGATACTAACAGTACCTTTCCTTTGCCTCTCACTTGGACTGATCTGGGCACTCTCCTAGGCCCTGATCCTGACAACTATTTTGCAGAAGCAGATTCAAAGGTCCACACCGAGTCCCACCAAAACCTATGAGACTCCACGTGGGCCCACGGGGATCCGAATGTGCAAAATGATTTGAAATCTATCCCTGGAACCAGACATCAGGCCAGGCAGCTTCCCAGGCTCCAGCAGAATTGGGAACCAGGTGCTGTCCCCAGCTTTTACAGGAGTTCCTCTGCCAATCCCTCTTCCTCTGGCTTTCTTGGCCTTTCCTTTTGCTCTGTGCCCTTTGCTCGGACTCCTGTTCCCTTCCTTGAGCATGTTCTTTGCACATACCTCCCTGCCCCATTAGCAATTCCTGCCTGCTGGATCTCTCTTAATAAAGGTACTCCATGCAGATGCTGTCCTAATGCTAGTCCCTCATCCTGTCCCAGGAAGCCCCCTTGCTCTCACACCACTACATTTTTCTGGTCAGTGTTCTCACTTTCCTCCCTACCTTTTTCACAGGGAACCCCCTTAAAGCCCATAGCCTCAAGGCTGGGAAGGCTCTGGATGTACCTGGAGCAGGCACTTGCCTAGAGTTTAGGTAAACCACACTCATTAAGTGCCCAGCACTGACAGCCCCATGTGCTTAACAAGCCTTGTTTACAGCATGGCTAGGGCTCTGGGATCAGCAGCCATGAAGCTGACTTGCGCTCCTGTCATTTTTCAAGGCTTCTAATAGCGGCCCTTTGACAGCTGCTTCCCCTACACTGTTTCGGGCCCAGTTAAATGGAGTACAAAGATATGCAGCAGGCAAGGGGCTGAAAGATGTAACGCAATTGGGTGGTTTCTGCACTCAACCAGTAGATAACCAGAGCCTATTACAACATATCCAACAAGCAACACATTGGGAACTAGGTTGTGCCATACTGTTAAGTATAGTATGCATTTACCTGCTATTCACATTAGTGGAGTATCTGGTATTCAAGCTATCACCTCCCAGCTGTCTCTTCCCAATTCAGACTCCCACTCCTAGACTTTACCCAATCAGTTCACACTGATTGGTCTTTCTGGGACCTTCTGATTCCACGAGCAGCGCCCCCCAAAGGCCTTTGCCGCTCTTTGGCCAGAACCACAGGGGAAGAACCCCGTCTGTGATCCTGGCTGCTCCAGCAGCATGGCAGTCTCCATCCATCAGTAAGCTCAGCCCACCGTCCAATCCTTCTTCCAACCCACTGCCTTACTGGGTTTTCAGACTTCAAGAAGCCCCTCACTTTGTTGCATTTGCTTTGCCCATGTGTTTGCTCTCCTGAACCTCTGTATCAAGGGAAGCACTCATAACAAGACAGCATTTTTTGAATGTCAGAAATCATATAGTACAAGGCTGAGCATTCCTACTTAGGTGGTTCTCACCCACCTAGTTTCTCACAATGAATCACAGTGCTGTCCACTTCCACCAAAGCACATCACATCCACTACTGAGTCTGAATTCCTATTAGGCCTCTGCAGAACACACCAGAAATTACAAGCTAACCATGCTGGAAATGCTGGTTTACAGGGGAAATCCTTATACACCATGCTAAATTAAGAAAACATTAAAAGAAGAAGCACTGTCACCCCAGTTAATGCTTAAATGTGGCGATGTTAAAGAATGGCAGTCCTCAAGACTGGACAAGCCAACAGTATCCATATTCAAGAACACTGGTCCTCTTTGAAGTGCGTGAAATCATACCAGGCCCTGGTGTTAAGCTGTAAAACCATGTCACCTAGGAGTGGCAGCATCTAGAGAAGAGGGGGCAATTGGCATTGGTAATATAAAGGCCTGCAGCGCATAATGAAAATAAGACTTCATACTTAATATACATGGATATCTAGAACTCCTCAACTTCAAAGGGCAGCAGAGATGTTACCTGCCAACACTTTTGTAAGGCTGCTTGTTTGATGCTAATTTTACAGAGACAGCACGACCAGGGCAGAGGGGCCATGGGTTGTGCCTGAAGTCAGAGGCAGAGCCAAAACTAACGTTCAGGAATTTGAATATTCGGGGCCGCATTTTCAGAAGCCGCAATGTGAGGTGTCTCTGTTTCAGAGATGGTGGGGTAGATCAACGGGATGCCAATGAAACTCTGGCCATTCCCACTTGCTGAGGCTCTATGCCTGCCTTCACGTGGACTTACAGGGACAGCAAAACTGACAGGGAGTTCAGGGCAGAGGTCTCAAATTGGCCATTCAAGACCCCTGATAGATGCCTCTTTTGAAAATCTGGATCCTGCTTCCACTTCTGTGACACCAGAGGCTGCTCAGGAAGTTACATCGGGGAATTTGGCTGTTTGTAGAAGCAACCGAGAAATCATTCAAACAATGCGGTTACAAAAAAATGGAATCTCTACAACTAAACAACTGAAGGGACTTTGAAAAAAACAAATCAAATCCTACTTTGAAGCGATGCTTAATGTAAATGAATCACTTATTAGACAATGCAACAATCAGCTGCTATTCATTATCAAAAACAATACGAGAGGATCAGCAGAGAAGAGCTGTGAGCTGGAGGGAGCCCTGCAGGAAATACTATGGGACTGGGACCAGCTTCTCTGTCTGTGCTGCCATTGTTGCCTGACAATGTCTTGCTAATAAATGTCCAAAATCATCTTGGTTAATAAACTTTGTCATCATTTTCCAGTCACAGAACAAATGGATAGAACCAGTGACCTTTGGAATGGAACAGAAATCCTAGTTTGGATGAGGTGGAACCTTGCGTATTGAAGCCACAGTTTGCCGAGGTACGAGAGAGTCTGGAAGCCCGATTCCCAGTTGGAGATTTCAGGTTCTGAGGAATCACTGAGTGCACATGTGTGCTGGAAATCCAGTGGCAAAATTCTTGGCTTCTGGTGGAAATCCGTGAAATTCTATCATAGCTTCAGATGTATTTAAAACATCGAGTGCATCTTGAATTCAGTATTTAAGGGAGCAATATAATCAACGCAGGAGCTCCCGTGTTATTTATTTTTAAGTGCATTGACTTTATTCCAGGCAGTCCCTGCATGGTCACTTTTCAACATGTCACTGTTGTACTGACAATGGCTAATGGCACCTCAGGATTTAGTGGGGAGGCTGGAAGTGGATTAGAGGATGTTTGAGGCTTTCAGCACTGGGAGAGGAGCGTGAGCCAGTTTGGAGGGCAAGCTCTCAGCAGAGGCATCTAGCTGAATGGAACAACAGTGAAAGTGTTAACCACGTAAGCATTAATTTGTTCCCTTTCTGTTTCAGAAGTAATAACCCACGGGGACAAGGAAGGCAAGTTTAAACCTCTCAGACATGCTATTTCACACCTGAGTTGGCCAAGAGCATACAGCACAGCACTCGTGCTCCTGTCACCTTTCTTGGCCATCTTTACCATGAGGAGGGCGAGATACTTTTTGAAAAAAAGGAGATTCTGGAACAGAAATCTGCAACAAGGGATGAATTCTGTGGCAAACTCAGTGGCTACAGAATAGGTGGGGCCCTAGCCCAAGTTCTATAAACTCATTAAACTTTACTGCACTCGCTATAAAATAATTTTAATAGTTAAAAAATATGCCAGGACAGAGAGCTTGATACTGCACCACATCCCTCAGGCCTCACTGAGACAAAAACCTCATCAAACAATGCCTGATGTAGCCCGACTTTGACTGAGCCCTGGTGCCATGTGAAAGCTCTTTGATGGTTCTCATATAATATGAACGTGGGTGGGGAGAGAAGGTCCTCCATTCACTTATCTCTGATGGACAATGGTCCGCATCACAGAAACACAATAGTCCCATTGGCTCTAAGTGGCAATCCTTTGGCAGTCTCTAGTGGAAGATGAAGATCCTAGGGAGCCTTTTGAAAAGAGAACAATGTTAACTAGTATAATTAGTACTATTATGCTAAGCCATGATTATGAGAGTAGTATTAATAATATCATACCAGTATATAGCATGAGCATGTTAATCTACCACAGGGAAACCTGGAGAAGGAACCACCTTAAGTAGGCCCCCTCCTTGTTTTACTACCTTGCCCCAAAGTACCCCAAAATGCACCTAGTAAAATCCTGCCTCTCCCTGCTCTGGTAAGGAAATTATTTTTGTTGGTCCCTTGAGTTGTTGCTTAAGGCAGGTTTCACTGTAATTACATACCTCACAGCAGTGCAGGGAGACTTAATTAAGAGACTTACTGTAGGTGCATTGTCAGACAGAAACAATGCAGCTCTTTTGGCTAAGGCACCTGGTCCGATTGTGATGGGCACGTTAACTAGATAATTAAAGTTGGAAAAGTACCTTATGATCATCATGCAACAAACAGCCAGGACACAGCACGCAGGGTTTATTCAGAACCACCGGCCTCCATCAGGAAGCTTGCATTTTGAAAAGTCTTGCTGTCCCCATCAGGAGACATGCTGCAAGATTGTATTTTGGTAGAAGAGTGTGACTCACCAGCTTCAAACTGTGACATTTCATTCCTGAACTATTCTCGGAGCAGCTGGCTCCACAAGGCAGGGAGAGGTGGGGAAGGGGTAGGGAGAGAAAGAGAGCCAGACTGAAAACTGAGAACTACTCATTCTCTCCTCCACAGGTATGTGGCTTTCATGTTCACCACCATGTAATTTGGAGCAATCTGGTAAATACCATGGGGAGGAGAAACATAAAATCCTGTTTCATAAAATCTGTATGAGCCAGGGCTAAAAAATAAGTCACCCTTAGGCAGGATGCAGTTTGGCTTGATCTCTGAACCCCAAGGAAGAAGGCAGGGAAACTCGCTGCTCTCCAAAATCCAGATGCTGCAACTCTGGGCTCCCTTTTCAGAGTCCCCACATGATGCAGATGCAATACTTAGTCCTCAGCTGCATCCAGCTGATGCCATGCGAAGTCAGGGAGGGAGGAAAGTGCTCCCTGAGCCTTGGGGAAGTTCTATGCGTCATCTGGCAAGGCTTCAGTGTAAGCGTGGTGTCACAGTCATTAACAGCGTGCTGCATGTGAGCTTGGTGCTTCGCAGCAGTGTGGGTTGGTCATCGCTGTCACTAGCTCCGTGCCAGTGGCATATTGGTGACATGGGCATCATCCCTCCTGACCTCAAACTCTATGAATCAGAGAGTCCCAGGGCACACAGACATGCTTGTTCATGCTTGTAAGGCTCTCAGGTCCCGGACCTGTGGACAAATACAGCACCATTGCTGTGGGTACACGGCAGGTTTGCAGCACAGGCGGATCAGCAATACGCCAGGTCACTGGGACAGCAGCTGCAGGCACCAGGTGAGCGGCGTGAGCTTGTTTACGTGGAGGCAACTTCACTACTGCATGTCACAGAAGGAGAAACTTCAGAGCAGTCTTGAATGGGGCCAGGGAAGGTGGTTCTATACTGTGCCTATTACCCCAGGCCTGCTGGGGCAGGGGACCTGGCATATGTTGGAGACTGCTGTCATCAAGGATGATGGCACAACCCCACACAGTGCCTCCCACTATACAGCGAGCCAGCCGGGCAGGGGTTTCATTCAGCCCCCGATTCCTGCATAAAAGAGAATGCTGTTTTTGTGGCGGTTTCTACACAGCCCATCTCCAGAGCTCCGTATGGCAGTGTCTCTCCCATCCCAACCCCTTACCTGACGGAAGCCTTACTGAAAGCAGTGCTCATTCAAAGCAGGGGACTGAGCTTGGCTGCTCCAAATGATGCGGCATGTAGGAGCCTCACCAATGACCTTGGGTAGGTAATCACCACCTGAATACAAAAGATGGATATAAAAGGACCAGCCCCCTCTTTTACAGTCTCCTGCTCGGGGAGGGAAACACAATGGCTTGTTAAATAAGTGGTTCTGTCAGGGCTGAGGATTTTTTGTTTTTTTGTTTTAACTTCCCTAAATGTCCTTCAGCAGCAGAGAAGGGGGTGGGGATTTGCTCTTTGAAGCCATTTCCTTGTGGGAATAGGAAACACGGAAAGAATTCAATTCACCACCACAGCCAAACACCACTGATACATGCTTCAAAAAAACCTGAGACTGAAAGGCAGGCTGGCTGGTGGGCGTGGGTGGCTGCTAATTTACAGCAGCATCAGATTATCTCTGTCCGCTATCTAGCATCAATAAGTGTCCTCCCGGCATGTTAGAACAGAGAAGGGAAAGGGGGAGGAAGAGAGACAAGAGGAAGGGAAATCGGGAAAGGCTGAGCAGAAAGGAGTTGCGGCAGTTCAAATCTCTGATCAATTGTGCCATCGAGTGGAGAAGCAGGGCACTGCAGTTTAACCTGCCCTTGGTGAGGATGCTGCATACACAGCAAATAAAATCTGGCTTTCTAGTGTCTCTCAGAGGGCTTACACCACGGTTGAGTCCCCCCAAAACCCAACAGCTATACCAACGCAGCAGCTTCTCAGCGATGAGAAGAACATGCATAATAAGTGAATACAAATCATCATCGATACTGTAAGATGCCGGCACCTTCTACTGGAGAAGCACAAAACACCTTAAAAACAATAAGGGATTAGGCATCACAGGAAGAGCATCAGCTCCATTTAGGGAGTGGGGAAACTAAGGAAGAGAGACAGTGGCTGAGTGACCTGCCCAAGGTCACACAGGAAGCGTGAGGCAGATCCGGGAATAGAACCCAGGAGATGCTGGGTCCTGAACAATACCTCATTCTTTCTCTCTTTTGATTTAAGAGGGTTTCTTAACCCTTTAGGATCCTGCTAGAGAATCCTCTCTAAATACCTCCTCCACTGAGACGAGACGTAGTCTTCTTTGACCGCCAAGGACAACAACAGAAGGGGGGAGGGTGGTATTTCTATAGCTTCAGAGGGATGTGCGATGCCTTCCAGGCACAGCTCTTTCTCTATAGTTGGTTTCATAATCTAACGCAGAGGATGAGTGAGCCACAGAAATGCATGCAGTTTGGTTTGCTTACATGTCACATTGCTGAATCAACAAGAGCAGCATCCTATTAAGGGGGGGACCCAACATCCTACATAGCATCCCCAAGTGGGACCCTTGGCAATCACAGCACCTAGACTTAGTGCTTGGGAAATGTGGGCCTTGACTTCTCTGCACATGCACTTCTCTGTTCCCATGCACATTTCCTCCATGTGCTGGGAATAGCACTGCTTCTCGGGGCTGCTGTGCAGAGCAATTCAAATGTTTACCAAGTGCTTGGAGATCCTCAGCTGAAAGGTGCAAGAGGAAATAAAAACACCTCATCCCTGACCTTGACTTTGGAGTCAGCAGCAGAACATGGGTTTGCAGAAAGGGAACATGGCAGGAACACAACCCAGCAGAAGCCCTGTTGCCTTCCCTTGTCCACTGTCCAGTAAAGGGGCTGCAGGAAACTAATAAAATAATTCTGGAATGAAGAGCTCAGAAACCAACCACTTTAAAAAGAGAACAAGACAGAGACACAGCCCATAGCTGAAGAATTCATGTCACAGTCACAGAAGAACAGACCTAACAGAAAAGCTGTGCAAGAAAATCTGTAAGGGCTGCTGCTGGGGAGGGGAGTTCTTCAGTCACAGCTCCTGAATCAAGCAGATCTTGTCCCAGTTCCAAACCGACTGACCCTTGGGAGCAGTCTCAGGACATCCAGGGTGGCCCCACTCCTGGAGAGGCACCATGGACTACACACTTTTGCTCAGGGCAGGGCTGCAGGAGCGAGGAGATGAGGAAGGCATCCAGAGGCTGACAGTTCTACCAGGTCCATGGACTGAATTCTTCTCATTCCATCCTTCTCCCCCCACCAGCTGCTTCTGAATTCCTTTTTCATCCATTCATTCCCATAAGGCCAAGCTATGCAGGCAGAGGGGAGGAGAGCCTCTGTCTTACATCAGAGGCTGTGATTAGAGATGTTCTTCTCACACCCCAGCCCTTTCAAGTTTTACATTTTTTAGCTGAAGGCACCACAAAAACTGGAGCTTTCAGGCCAGACTCAGCCAAGACCCCTTTCCCAGGGGAAGACTTTCGGCCAGGGCTGGACCACAGCTGCTTATAGGAACAGTCTCATGCGCTTAGGGGAGGCTGCCAAGGCATTTATTAAGGGAGAAGCCATATCTTATGCTCCTGCTAAAAGGGACAGAGGAAAAAAAAAGATGACTAAGAGACTGGAAGAAGCAGAGCACAAAATTACTGCGCCAGGGAGTCAGGTTAAAAGGCTGTCTCAGGGCTCAGTGATGCTTGCAATGGTGTAGACATCATCAGACTGATTACAACTAGTGCCTTGCTCCAAAAAACAGGGAGATGGGACTGCTCTCTTATTTTTATTGACACCTTCTCTCAGTATTGGGGGAGAAGTTTGCTAGTGAAGCACTGAAAGGCTAGAGGAATTCCAGCTCTTCACGATTCTGGAGGGTCTAAGGATCCAAAACACAATAATCAAATTACCTGGGGAGTTCTTTTAAAAGAAGAAGTTAAGACTTGCTGCCAAATTACACCCATGTGTTCCCCAGGATAGAAATCCTGGTTACAAGGGCTGAAGCTCCACACCTCTGGAGCGCAGTATCAGTATATTCCACCAGAGATGAGTTTAGCCTGATTCAATGTTCATCCCTGAACAACTGATTCAATGAAATCAATGGCCTTGTGTAATACTGTATTTCATTGAGGTTCCATCTCTAACTAAACACCATCTAAATGCAGCCTCTAATCCTTGGAACGTTACCGCCAAAGCCACCATAAGGCAGATCCAGATGGCAACGGTGCCTCCGGGGGCTACTGGGTTTCAGACTGACTTTGCCAAGCACCTGGAGAGAAGGGAGGCGGTGGTGCAGTGGTGACTATTGCCAATTCAGGGAAGTAGGCAGGCATCTGTAATACAAGTTACTATGGGAGACTGGAAGTAATTAACTCTCAGACAGATGCTCACTAGCTTCTGGGAATGGACCTGGAGTAAGAGTGGCTGCTGCCAATCCTGCCTCGGCTTGGTGGGAAAGATGGATTAGAGATGCATCTTTGCCAGCCCTGTATTTCGGAGCCTGTAACAGGCATTGCTTCCAGTGCTGTTACCAGGACATACATTGGGGTTGTTCTGCTGAAAAGCTGGTTTGCCGTTTCATGTGTATACGATCCTTGTTATGCTGTTCATCGTTTTCTTTCATCTTATGGAGACAGGTATCCATCACTGAGGCCGGAAAGCAGGAGGTCTCATTAGATAAGTAGGGCCGTACATTGTAGGATCAATCTTAGTTTCTTTCCTCCGGAGTTTTATTTCCTTAGTAATGGCAGACTACCCCTAAGTGCAACCCACATCACCAGTGCATCTGCTTGGTCAGTAGGCAGGAAGAGAACAAAGTCATCATATGTAATCTGCCTTTCAAATGGCTGTGGCCAAGAGTCTCTGTCTCCCTGTTCTCCATAAGGATATGCCCCTGCGATTAGCAGCTTTGCCTCTGCATGGCGCCAGCATATCCTAACAGTCTGTGCAGATGATATACTTGCCCCACTGCAACTCAGGCAAACCAGAAGTTCATAGACCCATTTGATCTCACAGGTCCAGGAGAGGAGAAATGGTCCAGGGAGGGAAATGCTTCCAAAAATGTTGCAATTTAACATTTGTTTTAAAACCCAAGTCCAATATGGTGCTATTGATTGTGAAGGATCAATGATTCCCACTTTGGGAACAAGGAGAGGCAGACACTGAGCAACAAGGTTTTCCCCTCTGCCAACACACCTCAAGCCTACTCTGCCACCCTCGTTACTCCAGTTCTGGGCTCCCCCCCAGCTGCCAATGACCAGCAGTCCCCTTCCCTACTCCATCCAGCTCCAGGAAGCAGCCCAGTCCTTCTCTGCAGTATGCCCTTTCATGTGGGTCCCAGGTATCCCCAAACAGCTCTGCCCATGCATCTCACTCCAACATGCAGCAATGAATTTTTAAGAGAATTCTGGAAAAGGTCCCAGCCCAGGAGCTGTAGAGACAGGAAGCTGCTGTCGGTATGTGAGGGGGAGTCTCACCCAACGCGAGGCAACGTACCTGCTCCCTGACAGAGTCCCCATCTCCTTGGCACTGGGGTTAGCCACAATATACAACCCTTTCCCCCTTGGGATTGCACAGAGACCCCCCAGATTAATTTCCCGCAGTGCAGCCATATGATCACTGAGGCCTGGCCTGGATTCCAGTGCTGGTCTAGTGCTGGAAGGCTCCACAGCCCATTAGCAAGCCTGGGACTGTAACTGCCTCAGCTGGGAGGTTGCAGCCCTGGAGACAATCTTGTATTCTCAGCCCCATCTCATCAAGGGCTGGTGTTCCTGAGTTGCAGTCTGGAGTATGGGCTGCTCTGTGAGGAACCAGTTTGAGCATACTGAGGAACCCTTCTGTTAGCCCTCAATGAGATGCCAGACTGAGTTCCTCTTCTTTCTGTTTAGCAGGAACATTCCACCTATGATTCCCACAATCCCCTATGTGTGTGTGTACACACACACACACACACACACACACACACACACACAGTAAAGGAGCATTCACACCAAAGCCAAAGCAAGGAGAAATTTCCAAATTAATCTTTACCACTGCAAACAGATGAATTTCCCAATCCTCAGGGCCACTAATTTACTTTCAACCCACCTGAACTAGAGGATGGAATAGTTTAACAGCTCTGCACCATACCCTGGAAGCAGCCAAAAGGAATGACAGGAAATCAGCTCAGCCTGATTGCTGAGGAAGAGCCAGTCTTCTGTATCTAGATGTGCAATGGAAAGATCAGGGCTAATCCAGATTGCTGGCCAAGGCTAAATCCCACCCATTTAGCTTCTAGCCTCCCTGCTGACTGCTCCTTAGCCAAATCAATCTTATTAAAATGGTAATTCTCTTCTGCATTCGCTACCCTCATCAGACCATCCCTTTGAGCTCTGCAAGTGAGAGATAGGAGAGGGCTGGAGAAGAACTAAATATATTGTAACAAATATAATTTCAGAAACAAAGCCTAGAAGATAGTTGTGTAAGCTGCCTCTCCCCATGGGAAAGCCACGGACTCGATGTGCCTGAAATAGGAATGGTGTCCTTTTAGCAATTATATGTATTTAAATTAAATTCTGGCCTTTGTAAGAAAAGCAAAACCAAAACACTGACCCAGGAATAAAAATGTGTACTGTTTTTAATTGGTTTTGTAGTACTTTGAAAGTCCAGCCTTCCTTGCACTGGGGTGGTGGGAGGGGTTCAGTGATGAAGGGTAGAGAAAAACCACTAGCAGTCTTTCTCTAGGCTGTTTTGTGTCCCAGATCCTATGCCTTAGTTTTTATTTTTCTGTCTTTTCTCTATGCATTTGTCTTATTTATGGAGAAAAAAAAGAAAAATATTTACCTCTGGTCACAGTGTCAAGATATTTGTGCAGCCTCCTCCCAGCAATTGGCAATTCAAGCAGCGGTTCTCTTCTTTTCCGAGTCACTATTGAACCATTGCCTACCGATGTGAGACCGGAGGTGCCAATTCCAAACTGGATGCAAAATCAGAATCCTGCCTTGCAGTCATTAAAGAGCCTGTTTGACAAAAAAGGTGTTTTTCCCCACCACCTACCCACGTCTTGACATAACTCCCTGATTCTTTTAACAGCTAGGAGCCACTCCAGAATAAGTTACATTTCAATGACTAGCCTTCCATCTTAAAACATCCTATGCTCTCTACCACTCTCTGCTCTTTATTTATTTTTGATAGCGATATTAGGCATTTCTGTTGTGGGCTTTTAAAATTGGGAATAAAAACCCTACAATAATAAGGACTGTAGATGAACCTGTGAGACACAAACATCTTCCCTTGTAACGGAGGTAAATTGTTTCTGTGGTACCAAGCAAAATACATCCCGTTTCTGAAACCCACAAGTATTAGGCTTGTCTTTTCTATGCAAAGATGGATGCAGAAGGTTTGAAAAAGACTTTTACACCAGAAAGAGCGGCAGAATCCGTGCAAAGTCTCTAGTCCAGGTGGGTCTCCTTAGATCAAGAAGTGTTGTTGTCAGAAACTGGTTTAAGGTGCTGGAGACCCAGGTAGTGCCCTGGGTTTTCTCTGAAGCTGTGACGTGGGGATGTAGGCAGCTGAGCAAATCATGCTAGAAACCATCTTTGCTGGAGATCTGGGGACATTTCTGACACTTCTGGCTCCGCTGTTTTGCGGATTTCGGCTCAGGGCCACGCCCCGGCACTCGGGCCCAGGCGCGCGGGCGTCGAGTTGTGCAGAACGGGTTAGCTCCTGCCCAGCTCATCCTGTTTGAAATAAAACGAGATGCCCTTAACACAGCAGGGTCGAACGGCAGCGACTGTGCCGAGCTCAGGCCAAATCTGCTTCTCTCGCAGGCCTGAGGAAGGGCCCCAAAGCCCGGCTGGCGCCTCTCCCTCTGTGGTCTCGCAGGGGCCTTCCACCTCATCGCGGCCTCGCCTGTCCCTTCCAGATCAGCATTTACACCATCTTCCCTCGGTGCCTCGGGCTACCTCAAGGTCTGATGCCTGCACCTCAGCTGCCACAAGCCCACATGGCTTCTCTTCTCGGCCCTGCCCATTTCGCCCTCGGCTGCACGTGCAACGCCCTGCGGCGTGGGGCGGCCTTGCCCCTTCCCGGGGCTACGCCAGATAGGGACAACGCTGGTCGCGCACTGGGGGCTGGAGGAGCCCACACTCAGGCCCAAAGGGACGTCACGCCTGTGACTTGCACCCCCTGTGACATCACCTCAGAGACAACCTGCCGCTCCCAGCATGGAACCCGGGAGTCGCCGCTTTGTTTCCGGAGGGAACGACCTAAGCAACGGACCCGGGTGGGGGGGGAGGACTGCGACTGCTTTTCCCCTCCGGCAACATCCGCTCTCACGCGCGCTGTGATTGGCCGGGCTCTCGTAGGGCCCGCCTCCAGGGGGGGGTGGGAGGTCACGAGCGGAGCGTGCTCATTGGTCAGCCTGCTTCCGGGTGTGGCCATGGTGACAGCGGCAGGCAGGTATGGGCCGGGCCCGGCTCCCAAGCGAGCAGCGGGCCTCGGGGGCGGCCTCTGCTCTGTGAGCGGGGCCTGTAGCCCGGGAGGGGGTTGCCTCTGCTCCCGCTCTGGAGGGTGCCTGGCGGTGGGGGGGGCCTTCCCCGTCCAGCCCCCCCCCATCCCGCACCGAGACCAGCACGGGAATGGTGTCCCACATGAGGGGCTGCTCCCAGCGAGGGGCTTCGGGCCTAAAGAACCGCGGTGCAGGAGGGATGTCCCTTTTTTCTCTTGGCTGCCTGCTCGCCCGCAGTTAGGGGCAAGGCTGCGGGGAGAAGGGGACGGGGACTCTCCGGAGACGGGGATGGAGCTGGCTGGTCCCGTTCTCGGGCGTCCTGCGGGCTGTCGTGGGGAGCCCGTTGCGGGCTGATGTCAGAGATCATCGGGGGGAAGAGGCAAAAAAAAGATATTCTTATCATTTGATATCAGAGAGCAGGGAAGTGGGGAAAGAGGCAGATTGGGACCCCCCCTCCCCCTGGTTGCTGGGGGGGCACATCCCCCCCCCGGCTAACGTGGCACCAGTTGCCCATGCCACTGGGGAATGGATGTGGATCTGGCCAGATCTGTTGGCTTATTTTATTAGAATGAGTTGGGAAAATTAAAGGGACTGACTAACTTGTGTCTTTAGGTGCGACATTTGAAGAGCATATTTGTAAACTGTGACTGCAGGATCTCAGTGGGGATGGGTTCTTTAGCTACAAAAAGGGAAGACAGGCTACTAGGAATAGACTATTTTGAATAACGTAGTATTCCTAGATTTCGTAGGCTTTTAGGGTCGGAAGGGACCTCAGTAGATCATTGAGTCCGACCCCCTGCCCTGGGCAGGAA
>NW_005842089.1:923804-939025 GCF_000455745.1 Alligator sinensis
TGGGGTCAAATGACCCCAGCCAGGTGCTTCTCTACATCAGTGGTTCTCAACCTCTGACAAATTGCACACGGCCAATTTAAAATGATACAACCTTAAGTACCACCAACAAATGTTTCAGTTCAGCCTTAAGTACCAGAAGTAAATTTCTGTCATGGAAAGTAACTATAATAAATCTGTTAATGTGTACCACTGACAGATTGTCTGCGTACCACAGATTGGGAACCCCTGCTCTACATGTAAAGGTCCTAGTCCAGCCTGGAACCCATTGTGTGAGGTGCTGTAAAGTTATTAAGGAAGAGCCACTCCCAATTTTGAAGAACTTCAAGTCAGAACATGTCTTCAGAAAGGAACTTCTTTCTACTGCTAACATTTGCAAATATCCTACCAAACCAATATCAGCACATGCAGTTGTTTTGCAAGGTGTTGTTTTAAATTTGGAGTTTAATTATGCTGTATCGTAAATCTGGAGGCAACCTGAATTACAGCGTTGCTGGCAACACCTCTACTGCATGCTATGCAAGCTGCTTGCAAACCGCTTCTGCCTCTTCCTCCCTGCCTTTGCATGGTGCTGCTGCAAGGCAAACTGGGTTGACTGTGTAGGCAGTCATTGAAGATAAGTTGGTGGAGAGTTTGAATTGCATGTCCTGGTTTCTCTGCTGGAAACTTCTTACTTCCTGGGCAAGTTATTCCTGGTAATCTACTGCTGTCAGTTCTCATGTGCCTCCCACACACTTGCTTTTGGGTGGAGACTGTGTAGGTGAGGCCTGCTTGCATGGTCTCTCTTAGCTCCAGGTCAGGGATGGGTGTACAGGTTCTGGCAAGCAAAATTTGGAAAAAGTTGACGTAGTAGAAACAAAGTTTTGAGGTTATGGATGGGAGAGGTACTGGGATAAGGGCACTGTTAACCTCCAGGTCACCAGGGATATTCTTTCCAAGTCTGTGGTAGTGACCAAAAGTCAGTGCTCTCTGATTGCTGTTCAGTAGCCTAGGTGAAATGAAGTTGCATCTAAGCCAGATCTTTGTTATCAACATTAGCCAATATAATAATGTTAGTTATGGGTGTGGTGTGTGTAGACAGTTCTGTGCCAGAAGAAGTCCTAGTACAGATGCATTAGGAGTGCTTCAGCCTGGCATAGTGTATTTCTGCTCCAGGGGCCAACAGAAGCTATCTGGGCCAAAACACTTGCTTTACTGGTTTAAGCTGTGCTTTCATTAGCCAGGCTCGCTACTCTAGCTGTATTGCAAGCCTCCTTGAATGTGGGTCTTGCCTTTGCTTAGGCTGGGGATATCTGGTCACATTGGACAACTGTGATTTATTTTTCTTGGTTGTCTTAGTCAAGGGACCAAGTACAGAATGAGCTGAAGGGGCTGTACCCATCACATGGTCCTCTGAAGTAAGGAAGGATGGCAAGATAATGTGTAAGGGTGGATGGAAATTGCTCTGCTCGTTTCCATTCAATAGCTTGCTATAGGACTAGAGAGAAGTTTAATTTCCTGGGCTTTCAAGCCAATTCCTTACACCATTGTTTGGTTGATTAGATATCAACTTTATGAGAGCAGGGAGGGGGGAAGATCAGAATTGCCTTGATTTCCCTGTAATGTTACAGGTTTTGTTTGAATTCTTTCAGCAAAACACTTTCCTTGAATGTTGAATGCTTTGATTTTTCTGTTGTTCTGGTTTACCTGGTGGACTACCCCAGGTACCTCAGCAGGGAGCTGAGGAGGGAGGTTAGAAATCAAGCACAGGTTTAAGTGAGGGCAGATGAAATATTAAGAACAATCTGTCCCATACGCCCAATCTGGTGACCAGGTCAGGTGCTGAAAACACTGGGTTCGTTCTTTTTTTTCCTTTTCCATTTTCCTTCCTTTTCTCTCTGACCTGGACATTATTTTGAGCTTATATGAGGCAATAAGCACAATGCAGCAAAAGTTCCAATTAAAACTCAAGGCTTTGGTCATGTCTGGAAGGTGGGCAGCATGTTTAAGATGAGCTTCAAAAGCCTCAAGTGAATACAACAGACAGCTTAAAAGTAAGAAAATACTTATTTGCTGTGTTATTGGAGGCATACAATGCAACTCATGCCTATTCAGCTGGGCAGAGGGCTTTCTTTTCCATTGTACTGAGGTGCTGCCCTCTGTGGACTCGCTACTGAATTCCACCCCAGAGATCTCAGTGATGCCTGATCCTATTAGGATAGTTTTGGTATCACTTCAGTTTATACAATCCTTTGGAATGAATGCTGTCATGTAAGTGCAAGTTACTGTATTTCAGCAACTTCATAGTTTAGATGAATTCAATCACTTTGTTGTTACAGCAGTGTATCTTTTCCTATCAGATTTTGATCTGGTCTTAGAGACTCAATCTGTCATTTTCAGAGGACTCGTGCAAGAATTTAGTTATTGCCATCTAAAAATTGCTATTTGTGTTTTATTAGGTCATTGCAATAGTCTAATTGGTGATGCTGGATCCTTCCATACAGTTTCTAAAGTCTTGGTTAGTTTTAGGCTTGATTCAAACTTCTTTCAGAAGTGGTTGGTTCGGGGGGGGAAAAGTGATTATCTGATCTGAAAGCTGCGCGCTCCCACACATACACCCACACACACATACTCTCTCTCTCTGTCTTCAGGGAGGAGATAACGCAATCTCTTAAATGTAGTGTATACCAGGTGCAGGTTGCCGCCTCCATTACAGATCTGAACATGAGCATACGTGCAAAACACTCAGCTGGTTAATTTCTTTCATCACTCATGTAAGCTATATAAAGTCCTTCCTAGTAGCTGAGTTTGCCAGCACTGTAAGTTACCAGTGTGAAAATTCAGCTGATCTCTCTTCACAAAATGTACTTTTTTTCTGTATCTTCCCTGTGCACATGTAATCAGAAAGGTTAGTATGACACCCTTCCCTCCCCCCTTTTCAAAGGTCACAGAGTGTTTGAGGTTTGTTTTTAGAGACTGTTCCTGGCACCTTGTGCCCATGCTGGACCGAGAGCGCCTGCTTGGATCCCTGCCATTACCTGATTTAAATCAGTCTGCTCAGTGTCAAAAGACTAGAGGGAGACACCAGCACAAGGAGCCACTGCTGGCAAGGGAGCTCTTTCGAAAAGGTAGGATCTCATGCTTTCTTCAGACCCAAGGCAGCTGCCAACAAGGTACAGGCTGGTGCTGCTTCTTCATACAACGCTTCCATGGGAAAGGGGGCTTCTCTTCTCTCTCTCTTTTTTTTTTTTTTCCTTTTTAAATGACACCTACTTTCTGAAAATAGCCTCCCAGTTGCTTCCATTTGTCACTTGCGGGGCAATCTGATTCTAGGTGCTGTGGTTAAAGAATAGGTGTTTGTGAGGGGAGGGTTCTTTTTTTCTCCCTCTTTGTCTCATGTTGGCATTTTCTCTCAGCTCCTTAGTACCTGAACTTGTCTCTGCTGCCTTTGTTATCAAGTCCTCTCCGGGCTTGATAACTAGCCCTCTCGTGCCATCTGAAGTCGTTCCTGACTTAAGGGCTCTTCTCTTTTGAAGGAAACATTTTTAATTGGTATGTGTGGATGTGACTTGTTCTATGCTATTTAGCCCTTGAAAAGGCTAAGTACACCGAATTTAGACTTCAAATTCCAGTTATTTATGCTTGTTTACATCCTCTGCCACTTCTGCGTTGTCCCCTCTACGAAGTCCTTTTCCCTCCCCGAGACTCTGTGCAGTCAAATGAAATGTTACTGTCCTGTGGGATGGAAGAGGGCATGCTGAAGTTAGGAGCAGTGACTGGTGACAGTTATGAAGGTGTCTTCCCCTTGTCACATCCTTCTGCATTACAAGCTTTGTCGCAGGAAAAGGTAGTGGATCTTCAGGTACATCGTGGATGGCCACATCTTGGAACCACAGTTGTGGCATCTCAGACTTTCAGGTTGGAAGCCTGGGGGACATCCAGTATAGCTTAAATTAAGCAAAGGGGCCAATATATGGGTCATGGTCTTTTCTCTGCCCAAGGCCCTCCTTAGCTATTTTGCCTTAGGACTGCTGAAATGTCAGGTTTTTGATGCTCTGAGTTTCTTCCCCAGCCTTTAAAGTATCCCAGCCCAACATTTTGTGGCTCTGAATAAAGTTCTTGTTGATTCCTGGCCTGTACCTGTCTCTGTCCCCTTCCCCCTGAGGAGCCAGCAATGATTTATTTCGGCCCCTCCACCAGATAATCTTGTAATACAGAAAAATCCGTAGACTGTATTTTTTTTTTTTACCTTGTGTCAGCAAAGAGACTGTAGTTCAAGTGGAAACTGTCCGTGTGAATACAGAACAGCACACCTTGATCCGACTCCCCTGCTTTAATGGAAAGTCCATTCTATGGCTATTTCTTCTAAAGTGGCAAAGCAAACCTTGGATTTTGATTGGGCCTCTGACTCAACCCCCCCATGCTGATATGGAGATACCTCAGCATGCCTCACTGCTGCTTTGGGGACCTTTCCTTCGCAGCATGTTGCTAGTGAGCGATTGCATCCAACCACTGAGGGCTAGGTGAGGCTTCCATTAAAAGCTGAAAGAGCTGATATTTAATAGGAGCTTTGCACACCCACGCGGAGAGAGATTCTTGTTTTTCAGGAACCACAGAATTCATTCCCATTCAGGAAGTTCTTCTAGCAGGTAGCTAGCAAGAGCCACCTCTGCTGATCCCATTTAGGTTACAAAGTAGGGTCCACACAGTTCCTGCCACTCTGTATATTGACCATGATGCTAGAGTAGGGTTTTCCATTCAAGCTGTCACTAGTCAATGAAAACCTCTCAAGAAATGAAGAAAGTTCCCTGCATGAACCTTCCAGCCCCAGCTGACCTGGAGAGTGTTGCTGCCTCCTAGATCTCCTGAATGGCAAGCCATCAGGCCATGCACACTGTCTCTCTCCATTCCTTGGGGCTGCTGGGCAAGTCCTTTAACTGCTTTTAAATTCTGCTGCCATTCTTGGTCCCTGGTGATGTTCTTGATTGAATGCAGGACCTTTGCTCTCCCCTAGAAAAATAGACTCTAGAACGACGAATGGAGTTCCCTAACCTGGAGCCACACGTGCCTGGGGCAAACTGTTCTCCAGTACCAAGAGACCCAGGGTGGACTAAGGTAGTGTCTCTGTTGACCATGGGACCCAAGACCATTGTTCCTCGGGCACGGACGTTTACAGGATGGTTTGTAGTTTTCACTTCTTATCCATGTTGGGATGGTGCTGCCTTTGCTGTCATTGGACTCAAAAATCAGGAGTGGAAAAAAACAGCAAGTCACAAGAATCTTTCACCAGCCAATGGTCTCGTGCTTCAGGAGCAGGGGTAGCTGCCGGTCTAGTTATCAGTGTTTCCTTGGGGTTGGGTTTTTTTATTATTATTCTCTTGAGGTAATCATGTTTGCCAAAGTGTTGCCGTTCCCACTGAACACCAGCACTTCAAATGAGATGCACTTGGTATCTAAGGCGGCAAAGCTTGTGCGAGCCAAAACAACCCCCCTATCAGCGTGATCTCTCAGTCTTCCTTTTCAGTGTTTGTTTAATGCCTTCCATTTAAAGCTTGTTTGGTGTGGGGACTTTTTGTGTTTTAAAGAGATCCTTGTGGATCGAAGTAAAACCTGCAAATTCAGGTGTGATGTGCACGGGCAATTCTTTCTTCTTTGGTCGTCCTGATGTGCTTGCCAGGTTGTCTTAATCCTTGAAGCTTGCTTCAGCTGGGGCTGGCTTTGTTCTTGGCCTCAGGGTCATAGAATCTCGTTCCCAGTCACAAGGCCTTCTTTTTCAGCCCAGTACTTTGATCTCATTCCCCCCTTCTTTCATCAGGTTTCTCCTTCATGTTTTCTTTCCTTGCCCTCTCTTCGTGGGAGGCAGTTACCTAGGCTCAGCTTCTCAAAGATGTTTAGGCACCCATTGAAACCAGTGGCTCCTTTCTAGACTGGAAGTTGCCAATACAGAGTTCTGCCAGTGACTCAATGTGACTGTGAGGTGGAGACGAGCTCAATTTTCCCAGTTCCTTCATGTCATAGGAAGATATCAGGAGACAACCAGAAATGGTCAGAGGCATGGACAAGCTTCTATCTGGGAAGCTTGGGAACATTTTGTGCAGAGAGGAAATGAAAAGGGACACAATGAAGGCTGTAAATGAGCTGGGTATAGAAAAAGTCTAAAAGGCAAAAACTAGATGGCGCTTCATGAATATTAAAGCAGCTTAGATGCTGGGCAGGAAACATGATGGCTGATCCTCACAGTCAGGCAGTTGAGGGTAAACTTGGACTTTGTTTCGCCGAAGAACTTTGTACAACTGTGCCGCAGGCCACGCTGGGGAGTTGTTCCTGCCCAGTTGTACAGTGTGACGCATAGAGGTGTAGAAGGGTATGGGGGGAGAAGCTCTTGCCCACAGTGATTTAACAGGTGGGTTAAAAGGGTATTATTCCCACTTTACATGTGGGGAAACAGGCAAACAGGTTCAGGAACTTCATCAAAATATCTCCAACTCCAGTATTGGCACCTAGGTGAAATGAGCAGCACCTGGCAGCTCCTGTTGAAAACAGTTCATATGTTTAAACAGGAGCTGAAAATCTGACCTGAAGTAACCTGTAAAGTTTAAACCATGCTGGTTCATGTCCACGTCTCCTATTAGTCCAGCCTCAAGTAGCTTCTGGCTTCTCATAAGGACACAGTTTCTCCACTGTGGTTTTAGGAGTGATGCATGCTGTTTGCACTTGTTATATAATCTCTGGCAAGATCTGCTTGGTGGGGGATGCTGTACTGTGTGGCCCATCTCATGGGCTACACTGGCAAGGAGGAGACTTAATGAGTCTGTGTCCTGGTCTCTCCCTTTGGGCAGCATCCCGTGTGTATTCAGCCCTAGGTGTCAGTTTGTAATAGCCCTCCAGCTCAGGGGAGTCCTCCAGCACTGACTGGTTTTTGGAGACGTCACATCCAGCTGTCAGGTAAAAGTAGTTGCAGCCCAGGGCTGAAGAGATGGGGTAAAAGTTGTCAGGCTCTCCCAGCAATATGGAGTTACTCCAGATTGGTGCTCTGAGTTCCCTCGCTGATCCCTGCCCGGCTCATGAGCCTGCCCTTCTACGTTCAAGGTGGATATTAACTGTAAAATAAGATACATGATCAGGCCTTAGCAGGAAATGCACTTTAGAGCTGAAACTGCAGGAAGAGGGAGAGATGCTGGAGTCTGGCTCTACCTGTTATCTGACCGAAAATAACTTCTGGATTCCAGTGGATGATTTTTTTTAAAAAAGGTCTCATCTCACTGTGATACCAAACAGCAAAAAAAATCGGGGCTCAGGGTGGGCAGTTTAACAGAGGTATTGCAGAGGTATTGCTTACGCTGTGGGGATGCAGTGACCTGTACCATAACTTACTCGCATCAAGGCAATGGCTTAGCTAGTAAATTAGGTACGTGTGTTTCAAAACCAAATCTTTTCCTGAGTTAGGCCAGGTTTTTCTAGATACCAATGGTTTGGGTTTCATTTGCAAGCTGGAGTTTGGTCTGTTCGAACGTAGGCTACTAAGAAAATGTATAAAAATAAACTAATTACTAGAGGCAGACTTGAAGGCTCCTTGATGATCAGACCCCTGGCTTGTGGAATCAGATTACCTGTTTCTGACAGGCACTGCTGTTTTAGCAGGAGACGTAAAAATTTCCAATAGTTAACAAATCACCTGCTTGAAGGGAATGTTTCTTGTGAAGCTCCAGATCTGTGTCTGCCATTTTCATATGGTGGTGATAGATCCCACAGAAAAGTCTCAGATGTTTGTATAGCATCCACAGGCATGCAGAGAAACTTCCCGGGCCGAAGGACCCTTTTGTCTAACTGTGGTGCACAAGAAAACATCCAATAAGGTAGAAAGGGGGATGTTGGAAATGGCCTCTCAGGCTATTTTGTAGCCAAGTACCTTTAAAATATCTGAGACCATGTCCTGTTGTGACACTCAACTTAGCCTTTTGGTTTTTAGCATGGATATTTGTGATTCTATCACTTGGAGGGTCTACATGCAGGAGCTGGATGTTCCCTTAAAGATGCACACTGGAGGGGCTGGGATGGCAGGGAGAGGGGACAGATATGCTTCCAAATCTGCTCAGACATCCTAACAAGAAAGAGGCTCAGTGACCACCTAGATTTCTAACCTGTGTAATGCTCTGCTTGTTTTAACTGTGCGGCTCTAGGAGGAACATTCAGAAAGCGAAGCTCATGGATTTCACCAGCACTGTCATCATCCCACTGCTTATTGGCAGTGTGGGTATCTTTGGCCTCTTCAGGCTGCTGCAGCGCATGCGAATGCGAGCCTATCTGCAGGACGCGGTGGTGGTGATCACAGGGGCTACGTCTGGCCTGGGGAAAGGTGAGTCTTGCCTATCTTGCTGGAAAGGCTAGGATACCAGATCATTTGGTAAGCCCTGCCTGCTGGTGCTCTTGTTCCCATCTTCTCTTGTACTTCCAGTTGTCCGACCCTCTTTTGCAGTGTGCGTCTATCCCACCTAAAGGGCCTGATGCCACAAGTACTCCACCTTCCCCTGACACAAAACCCTGTTCAGACAGTCCACATCAGTTGCAAGAGCCAGGAACTTTGTGTGCACATGACACATGAGGCATTTTAACTGCTATCAAGACTAACTCAGTAGTTTTTTGTGGGGGGGAGGTTATGCATTTGCTTAGATGTGCTCCTTCATCCTTCCCAGAAAGCCCTTGACTTCTTGAGAATACAGCATCCTTTCTGATGGCTTGTGATCCCCCATCAGGGCATATGGGCAGCTTGTGCATGTACTCTTGTGTGAAGAGCTGTCCTAGAGAAACACCAACCTCACTAGCTGCGTGGTCAGAATAATTTAAATGCCCACCTCCTTGGCCAGTTAGAACCGAAGATCAAGAAGTAGTTGGCGGGTGTAATGTTTCATGTTTAGAAGACTGACAGACCTGGTGTCCGAGGAGAGACCTTCACAGGCTGAGCACGTGCATTGCAGCTGAAATGCCATATGTCCTTAGGCATCTTTTCCCTGCTATTTTGCTTTTCAACTTATAAAGAGAAAAGGGTCCCCCAAGTCCAGAGTACTTCATCTCCTATTTAAACGTGAGGTCTTGTGTCCCCCTTCAGCTCCACTGCAAGAAGAGCTCATGCAGAGGTTATCTGCTTTTGAGTTGTTTTTTTTTCTCCTTCAAGGCTATTTACAAGCATTGACACTTACCTACATGCTGGTCCGCACTCTGTGATATCACGCTGTAGTTCCCTGTGGTACAGGCCTCAACTCATTCGGTCATGCTCAGAGGGTGCAGAAGAATGTGAAGCCATGCTGAAGCATAAGAAACCTGCTAGGGATAAACTGTTCTGAACAGAGGCGTAACGGAGCAGCTCTTGTGTCCTGGACAGTGGTGACTGCTGGGGGCAGTAGTGCAAATAGCCAACAACTGCTACGACTGTTATTTTTGTGCCTCCCAAGAGTTACATTACTGGCCCTGACAGGGAAGGAAAACCGTTAACTTGAAGTTATGACCTTGACTTAAGGGCTGCGATAATTGTAGCTAGATGGAAAGGAGCCGCGAACTTTAGGGCAGGGCAAGGGCAGAATAAAGTGTCCTTGAGAGTACAGATCTACTAGTACACACTGATTTGGTGCAGCTGGCTAGTCATGATTGCTCAGCCTCTTTCCCCAAGGCCCAGGCTAATGCAAATGCCTCAAGAAGCCTGTGTGTATTTGTTTTGGGCCTTCCCACCTCCCCTACACCCTTTCTGTCACTGAAGGATATCTTGTTTCTTGGTATGTTGAAATACTGTACTTTTAACAAGAGCCTAGAAAAGCTTTGCAAGGTGATTCTTTCCATAGGAGTAGCACTTAAGTGCCTTTCCCATGGTGCTCCATACTATATACACACAAGAAGAAAAATGGTCCTGATTAAATATAAATGTGTCCTTTGCCCAAGGTTCTCAAACTAGGTGGTCACAAATGCATGGGAGGAGCAAGATGATCATGATTGAAACAGGAATCATGCCAGCTGCCTGCTATAGCTTCTCTCTTATGCTAAGTCTTCTCTGGTGGGACTAACGCCATTGGGCAGTGTCGAAAATGGATAATTAAGATGCATCTTCATTGTGCCATATATTTAATAGAAATGGTATCTTGCTGTAGTCTGAAAGGGTTTAATGGCACTGATTGAGAGATGGCTTGGTCTCTTGTAACTAGCATAGCTATCCTGAACTTGTCAGTGGGATCTTTACAGCAGACCTCCAGGTATAAAATGCATCTGAAATCCACACTTGACATTTAAAACATCCGTTTTTCTCTTCTGTTCTCTCCCTCCCAAAGAGTGTGCCAAGGCTTTCCACATAGCTGGCTCCAAGCTCGTGCTCTGTGGCAGAAACAGCGAGAGACTCCAGGACCTGGTGCGGGAGCTTTCTGCTATGACCAACCACCCAAAGAACGTAAGCATGCAGGGAAGAACAGGCTGCTGGTATTCAGGTCTTCTGGCTACAGGAAATGTAGAGCTGCTGTGGCCTTTGTGGGGTGCTGAGTAATGAGAGGGGGACAGCTCTGCTGTTACCAGCATTTAGTTGCCTCGCTGGGAGCGTGTTACACTAATGTGTCCTATCTTGCCGGAAATTAACTTGAGTGGCCTGGGACTGCTCACAGGAGAAGAGAAAATTGAAGGGGATTTGATAAATCTTCAAATAACTGAAGGGTGATTATAAAGAGGATGGAGTTGGGCTTTTTGTCTGTAGCTGTAGGGGACAGGACTAGGAGCTGGAGCCTCAAGATACATCAGGGAACGTTTAGGCTGGAGATTAGGAGGAACTTTCTGACAAGAGTGGAACAGATTACATGGAGGAGCTGTGGGATCTCCATCCTTGGAAATTTTCAGAAGCAAGTTAGACACTGGGCTGGGATGGTTTAATCAGGGATGATCCTATCTTGAGCAGGGGGCTGGACTAGATGACCTTGTGCGGTCCCTTCCATCCCTACATTCCTGTGGTCCTGTGAAGGGTGCAGGGCCCCACACCTCCCACATGTCTAGTTTGGCAGAGCAACATCTTTGGCTCTAATTTGGGTTGGAATCCTTACCTCTGAAGCTTGTTGAACAGAAGGGTGTAGTGACAGGTGAAGTCAGGGCAGGCCCAATCCCCCTGCAACTGCCTGGATTAGGATTTGCTGAGCACATCTCCCATTTCTTCCTGTAATAAAACATCAGCAAATTCAGCAAGCAAGATCCTCCTCAAGGTGTTGGGAGCAGCCTGAGGGAGAAGTACATGGCACAATGCCAGCCCCGCTGTGCTGCAGTTACCAGTTGGCACAACTGAGAGCAGCATAAGGGAGGTGTGAAGATGGTTTAAAGCAGCCTTGCAGTCTCCTCCACCCTGACTCTGCACCAAGTGCAGAGATGGAGCAAAATGGATTTGATGCCCTAAGCTGTATCATTACCTCCCCTTCTACCCACAGACCCACCTTGAAGGAGCGAGCAGGATGTAATGAGGAGAGGGGAGAGTTTGGTGTCTTCACCCTCTGTCGGTACTTCCAGGTTGCTGAGGCTAAACTAGCAACATGGGAATCTGGAGCTGTGCTCTTAGGCCAGAAGATAGTACCAGTCCTCTTTTCCTGTCGAGTAGCTCTGTGTCTCTGCTTCTTCCATGCAGGCCTTTCTAATACTGGTATAGCTAGATGGCCCTGAATTTCTAGGTGAATTGGAGCACCTTGATAAAGGTCCAGTCATTTATTACTAAAGAAGAAGAGTCTGTTTATGCTGTATAGAAGCTCCTTCACTTTGGAGTCTGTGCTGAGAAGACTTTACTGTGTATAACTGTTTCTCAGGGTGAATCCCAGAATGTGTGCATTTAGCATTACTGATTCAGTGTCTCAAATCCCCAGTAGTTGGACAATACGATTGTTTACAGGGTGTGGGTGAAAAGGGAGAATGGACTTTCCTTGACAGGCTCCTATGGGATGGCTCCTTATGGGGCATTAAAGGCATGAGAATTTAATGCAGGAATGACCACACGTTGCACGGAGGTGGCCGAAGGAGGACCAGAGAGACCTACAAAGGGGCCGGTGGCAGTCCTTTCTGTGCTTTTGGAGGGGTGACAAGAGGTGGACACCATCCTGTTCAAATCTATACAAAGCACTGCATGCTGGCAAGGCCTGTGGAGGAAGATGGAGCATTGCATGTTGGTGCCTTTAGGTTCTTCTAACCACACCAAAGGAAATAAGCATTTAGTCTGATGCATGTGGAGAGCCTTTGGGTGCTCCTTTCTGCGCTGTCGACATAGAGAAGTAGATCTCCGCCTTCCCTCCAAGAAGTAGGAGTGTGTGGGCAGAACAGCCAGCAGCCCGTCTGCTAACTTGTCATCTGTTCACAGGTGCACAAACCTTACACCGTGGTCTTTGACCTGGCTGACACTAACACCGTTTTAAGTGCTGCTGAAGAGATCTTGAAGCATCTGGGTCATGTGGACATACTGATCAACAATGCGGGCATCAGTTACCGAGGCACGATCCTGGACACGGGGGTGGACGTGGACAAAAAAGTGATGGAAACCAACTACTTTGGGCCTGTTGCGTTCACAAAAGGTACCTATGACCTGACTCCCCTTTCCCTCTTGTGCGTTCAAGCATGGCTGGCCTGCTTCTTCCATCTGGGACTACCTGCTCCCACATCCCTGCCCTTGCAGCTGCAGCAGCTCCTTCCCTGTTTCCCTCCACTTTATCTTACCACCCTCATGTCAACGAAGTTGGGATTTTTTTTAGAAGTGAGCCCTCTCCCCATTCCCTGACTCAGCTGCTTTTACTCCCCCTTGCCTACGCTGCTCTTTTGTGTAACCCTGGTTTATAGCCCTTTTTGTCTGTCTGCAGTTTGGAAGCTTCCACACAGACAGCAAAGCAGGGATTCATCTGGGAAACAGTGACCTGAGATGAGCTTGGAACTACTGAACAGTGAACAAAAGCCCCTTTATTGCCCTCAGAAGGGTTGTGCTCTGCCAGGCCACAGAATTTGAAACAGGCAGACACCTCTTCTAGCACCTCTCTCTCTCTCTCTCTCTGCGATGATTTGCTTCCCTTTCCCTTGTAAATGCTGTCATCCTCTTTATCTCAAAACCCTCCGCTCATCTTGAGTTTGCAGAATAGCTCCAGGTGGAGGTTGCCTGCTCCCTTACAAGCTCAAGCAGACCTGGAGGAGCAGGAATCCTCAGTGCGCGAGATGCTCCTTCAGGCTTGTTGGCACAAAGGGCTTCTGGCATCAGCAGTCAGGAAGGAGCTTCAGTGCAAAATTCCCTTTGCCTCACTCCTAAATTGGCTCAGCAAACCTGAGGTGACCCCATGTTTCTCAGTACCACTGCTCTCCTAGACACTCATTCTTGACTGCAGTAATAGCCCTACTGTGCTTCTGAACAAGTCTTTTCTGTCTCTCTCTCCAGCACTTCTACCCTCCATGATCAAAAGAAGACAAGGCCACATTGTGGCAATCAGCAGTGTTCAAGGCAAAATAAGCATTCCTTTCAGATCAGCATGTAAGTACCTCTGCAGAGGATGGCGAGCAGGAATCTGGGCACTCGACTTAGTACTTGGATACTGCTTCTACACGCTGCATCCTTGGGGCTGGTAGTATGCATGGAATACCAGGGCTTTGCAACATTTTTGGTGTGGTCACAAACTGCTGACACTGGTGAGAAGTGTTCCAGGGAGCAGAGATACCATCATAAGTCTTAAAACCTTAACTCTGAATCTTAACTCTAGTTTAAAATTCTCCTTCCTTATCCTGTCCCCAACCTGGGATTCTAATATGAAAACTGCTGGGCATCTCTGTCTTGGCATAAGCCATACAATCTTGTGTGACCGTTAGGAAGTTATTGTTGTTTAATACCGTGACTTTATTGCGTCGTATCCTGGCAGTACTGTCAAGCTGAAGTTTGTCGTCTTGTTTCATAAAGGCCACTGTAAGCGGCACAGCTCCTTAGCAAAAGCATATGCAAACAGATGAGGCCTTCACCCAAAGAGCTTGGAGAGCAGATCAGATCCTAGATAGAACATCTCTTCTTTTACAGGGAGGAGCTGCATTGCTTATTGAAAGGCTATCCAACTTTGCAGCTAGGGCTATATGCAGCACCAGCGTGTGCCCTCATCTCCCTTTGGGTCCTGCTCCACTGTGCAGCAGTGGGAGAGGTGGCTGCAGGGACCTGTGGCCCACATGTTAACTGCTTATGGGCTGTGAGTTGGACAGCCCTGAAGCCAGTATCCCAGCCAGTTTCCAGTGTTTTCCTTTCTAAACTACCTTTATTGTCCCTTAATGCTGCTGCTCCCTTCTTTTAAAAGGCACCATGGTGTTGCCATGTGCAAGTAAATGGCTCCTGTGCTTCAGTTGAGAAACAGTTGCATGTCTCTGATGAGCAACTGTGGGAGAAAAGCCCTGCTCTTACTGCACAGCTCAGGTTTGTTTTGCAGATGCAGCCTCTAAGCACGCCACGCAGGCCTTTTTCGATTGTCTACGAGCAGAGGTGGAGCAGTTTGAAATCGATGTGACTGTTGTGAGCCCTGGCTACATCCAGACTAATCTCTCTCTCAATGCCATCACAGCAGATGGATCTCAGTATGGAGGTGAGGCTTGGCCGCCAGTGTCCACTAGGAGAAGTGATCCTGTGTTCTGTATAACAGCTGAAAGGGCTAAACCCCTGTGCCTGCAACAGGTCTCTGTGTCATGGACAGGAGTGATTTGTATTGGCAGAGTTCTACAAATAGGTTGTAGTTGGTCGGAGGAGCAGGAAAAGACCCCAAAGACATTAGATACTGGTAAAGAGGGTGTCTCTGTCATCCCTAGCACACAACCAGAGCCATTTTATGCAGAGCAAAGCAAAGTTATTAGTTGAGGGTTAAGCAGGGTTTCACCTAGTACACAAGAGTTGACATTCTTCACTAGTCACTTAAGTAGCACTCCATCTCTGTCTGAAAGCTTCACTGATGTTCCTTATACCAGTGTGGGTTATAAAAGATGCTGCCTTTTGAGTGGAGAGTTGGAAATCAGCTTGCACTGTGATCTGCAGCTTTTGCTGAGCTGCGGGCTATAGGGAGACAGTACCTCTGTCTCCCTCCCATCAGACAGTCAGCTGGAAGTTATGGTCAGCTAGTGAGCAAAACCCACGAGAACATACCTGTATTCAAATGCCTCGTGGACTGTGGCTCCATAGTTGGAGCAACAGCCTGGGAGCCAGAAAGACACCGTCTCCTGCTCCCAGCGTAGCTACAGAATCCTGCTGA
>NW_005842089.1:939055-942374 GCF_000455745.1 Alligator sinensis
CTGCTGAATGTGTGCCCCATTGAAGCCAGCTGTGAATGATTGGCCTTAAAGCAAGGCACTTGCTGACAGCCGCAGGCTGAGCTTTCCTGGGGAACCAGCACTTAAGAAACTAGTGTTTACCTGCTGTCATCCATGCTCATCAGCTTTTTGCTTTTGCAGTGATGGACAAGAACACCCTGGAGGGCCAAACGGCTTCAGAGGTGGCTCAAGTGGTTCTTTATGCAGTGGGACAGAAGAAGAAGGAAGTGCTAGTTGCTGGTTTAATGCCCTCTCTGGCTGTCTACCTGCGAACGCTCGTCCCCAAGCTCTTCTTCACTTTTATGGCATCTAGGGCAAGAAAGGAAAGGAAAGCAAAGGCCTCGTAGAGCTCAGCTTACTTATGCAGCAACTGTAGGCAAAAGAAGCCAACCCCTGTGACTTGGCGCACACGTCTGTGGAGGAGCTCCGCAGGAAGCAGATTCTTACAGTTGCTGCAACTTGCCATCTCATGGAGCAGTGGTAGCACCAACACACATGCCACAAGGGGCCCCTGCTGCCAGAGACCATTGATTTTAGCCAAAACTCACCGTTCAAGGCAGCTCTCTTCAACCAGTAACTCTAAGTGCTGAGTCCTAGCGGGCAAGGATGCTAACCAGATGCAAAGGGCTAGATGGCTGAGCAGACCGTTCCTGCACCTTCCCATTTGGTTCTGCATTAGCCATTTAAAGAAGCTCTAGGAAGAAGTCTCCAGTACATTATCCAGCTTAATGCACGCAGGCACAGCACAGGTACTGACTGCATAGCTATGGAAGACAGCAGCAGCAAAGAGAGGCCACTGACTGTAAAGCCCTCTGACATCAGTGGTGCCTGGCTCAACTGTGTGCCTTGAACAAGGTATAAGTCACAGTCCTTTTAGGTGCCAGGCAGCATGCCTTGTGGTCAGCAGGGGAGAGGACCTGTACATGCGAGCAATGGATGCTAGTGGAGAGACCACCTTTGTCCTTACCTGGGATCTACTGCCACCAAATATGCAGTGTGGAAACAGCATTCTGGTGGTACATCTGCAGGGGGGATAGCACCACCACCTACCTCTTTTTCCCCTGTGTTTATGGACACTTCTCCCTTACCAACACAGGAAGGGGAGAGGACTCTTACACCTGGTCTCTGCCCCTGCAACCCACTCCCTTCCTCCCCAAATCAACCACTGGGTAGTAGCAAGGGCAGTCTCTACCTTATGCTGAGTGAAAGGGGTCAGTCCATTCAGGATCTACCACTGGACAGCGGACAGGACAAGAAGGAGCTGCCTTATCCTTTGGCTTCCTCGTAAATAAAACTGATTACAGAAACCAAGGCCAGTGCATCCCATCTTAGTCTCTGCTCTCAGCTGCTGAATGGGGCTCCCTGCTAGAATATCAGGTGTCCATCCTGCCCCCTCCCAGCTGCCTACCCCTACTCCCTCTGGACTCTGCCATGCGTGTAGGTCCTGCCTATGAGCGTGCATCTAAAACAAATAAAACTCAGAGGGGTTTGAAGCAAAATGCCGTCTTTGTCATGCTGCTTGTCTCAGCTATGGCAGGGAAAGCTTATAGGCAGAGCTGCCCCTCTGCTCTCAGCAGGTGCTTCCCTGGGGCAGTTGCAGTATCATACACCTGCATCCCTACTCTGGAGAATCTCTCTGGGAATAATAGCCACAGGCAGCCTTTAAACTGGCAGAAGGTTAAGGGATGGGAGAGTTTTCTGGAGGATTCCTCTAGGGAAAATCTCAAGGTTCCTGGTTGGGTTACGTTCCTGTAAAAGAGGCATTACTTCGCACTGTCGTCCTTCACACTTCCCTCCTTCCTGGACTGTTCGTGCCTCCCCACAATTGTACATATTTCTAGTGATGTGGGCACACTGTTTCATTTAACCTCCTTAAAGTGCTGGTTGAGTGCAGAAGGTCTCTACTCGACCGTTTCCTGTGGTGCCTGGCCCTGCCTTAAACACAACCATTCTGCATTGCTTCTGCGGGGGCAGTATAAGGCTGGGTAGAAACACAGTTCATCACAGCTGCAGGAGGGGAGCAGTCTTGAGTTCCAGAACTGTACGACAGAAGGCAGGCAAAGCTAATGCAATTACAGAATAGTCAAAACATACCTCTCCCCTTTCCTTTGATAGCAAAGACTACCTGATGCAGCCCACAGAGCTCATCTGCCACAAGAAGGTGGCAGTACAGGTTGAACTACTTATCTTGGAAAGGAGGTTTGCAGGAGACAGTCCCTGGGGAACCTATGCCACGTAGGCCGAGAGCAGCCTTCCCCTCGGTAAGTGGCTGAGTGGCAGTACTAGGATGTCCTAAAAAAGAGTGCTGCTGGGATGCAGCGCAGAGAGGTGGTTGCTTGGCGTTCCACTGTGCAGCTGATGGAACGTACTTCACTTCTATCCAGCTTCCTTTGTCTGAATCAGTGGAGTCCAAACCCCAATCCTCACTTACTGAACGAGTGACTCTCCAGAAGGGTAGAAATGGCCAGATGGAGTCTCAGCCTTTATGAGAATGTTACATACTAGTATCCTCCACACTGGCCTGACTTCTATGTCTAGTGTTGATCATCTCATGACGGGCCAACAGAATTACCCTCTGTCCAAGTCAGAGTAACTATCAGTTTCTAGAAAATTCACCCCAGCTACCAGGATGCTGCTGCCCTTAGGCTTAATAGGCTGGGAACTGACTCAGAACAGAGGTAGCTCCCAGCAGCACCTGCATGTGTATCGTCACGTCTCCATGATCTCTTTGCAGCAAAAGCTGCAAGACAGGCACTGCTGAAGAGTTTTTAGATTGGCACTGCATACAGAATCTCCCACCAAGGCAGCAACGGGACTTCATCTTTGCTGCTCCTATCCGTTAGCCCCTGTCCGATGTAGTTACGGTACATGTGCTCCCTTATTTATCCTGTTTTCTGGGACAGGCGTGAAGGAGACCCACTACCTTTCCTCAGTATATTGTCCTCCAAAAGGTTTCCAGGCAGTGCAGCATATTTCTACGTACCCTTTCGATGCCTGGGGCTAATGACAGCTGTCAGTTGCTGCAAAAATGGCATGCCTTCTCCCCATAGCAGGTAGGTCCAGCTGACTCTTCACCTTTCAGCCTGTAATAAGAAACCAAAGTGATCTTTGGCCCTTTTCTAGTCACCCAGCCTCAGCTGTTTCCCATGTACAGAGACAGCCTAGCAAGGTTCTTGCCTGCATCGCACTGACCCCTGCTGGGCAAGGGGAGGAGTGACACCGACAGGTGCTGGGGAGAAGCGTTTCTGTGAAGCGTCATGCATAGCGTGCATCGAGGACGGGAACCAAGCAGGCATGCATT
>NW_005842089.1:942405-943708 GCF_000455745.1 Alligator sinensis
AGGACTTGAATGTTGGAGTTGGATATTCTAGCAGGATTCCACACCAATGAGGTCCGATTTGCCAAAAGCTTCGTTCCAGATGGCTTAGACTTAGGCACAACTCAAGAAAGTGACAGTACAGTTTGACAAGGAAATATACCTTCAGTTTCTAGGCTGCTCACCAACAGATGAAAGCGTGTGCATCTTTCCTCCTCACCCCAAGCAGAAAGCACAGACAACTGCACTGCTGCTATAAATAGAACCGTTTCCACATTCAGTTATTTTTAACAGCGTAGGTGACTACATTAGCCATTGTAATAGTGAAGAGAAAAAAGGCAAGCGTTTCAGAAGGGCCATTACCTGCTACACTGCTGCTCTGCCTAGCCTCTCAAAAGAATCCTAGCCTTGATGTCAAAAGAATTTCCTTGGAAGGCAAGGGGAATATAGGTACTTAGCTCAGCCCTGGCCCTGGAGCAGCACCACAGCCTGCTGTCCATGCAGAGGGAGGACATGCTGCTCATCTAAAAGCTTTGTCTTTTATACAAGATGCCTAATAGCAACTGGACAGACAACCACAAAGTCTCCAACCTTAGCCAGATTACCCCTCTGCAGTTTTGAAGCATTAGGGAGCTCTACCGCCTGCTGTTTCAAACTGAAGAGATAAAGATAGAACTGAATTTGGGTTTTGACCTTGCAAGACTCTTCTACGGTCAGTTCTGTAGCTGCAGAGGTCAGGTTGCAATGATCATTTAAGCAGGCAATAAATACACCTGTACATAGGCAGTTCATATGACAAGAGCTTTGCTCTCCTTTTCAGAGGTTAGAGTGGAAATTGCCGAGCTGCCCTTCTCCAGCAGACCAGACCTACCCTCCATTTGGTAGAAGAGTCTGCTTTGCCCGATCTGCTATCATAACTGCTTTTCATTCTAATGGAACAGGACTTTGACAAGAACTCCGGATGGGATGCTAAGATTTCTAGATTAGGACACGACTAGTCAGACACTATTTAAAGACAGACAGTAAGGGACCTTCCTTTGTACTGATAGTAGCCACCTCCAGAAGTTGGTGTCATACAACCAAAACCAGTGGAAGCAAATGATCACGATGTGGCCTGCTGGATATCATGGACACTGGTTTGATATTATATACTGGTTGCACAAGCATGAACAGCAGTAATAAACCATAGCCATGGGTGAAGCAGTCAGATTCTGACCTCTGGACTACTCAACTACATTGGAGTGGACAGCTGGGGTACCATACATGGAGCTTCATGTCTCATACCGAATGGAAATGTGCCTGCATGCAACCCAACAGGAAATATTTA
>NW_005842089.1:943718-953957 GCF_000455745.1 Alligator sinensis
GAGATGGTGCCACTGAGCACTGGAGTGAAGTGACCAGGCAGGCCAGCAGCTGTAGGGCAGTTTTCACCCACAGCGTCAGTGGGCAAATGATGCATATTGGAAACAAGCCACACATTTATTGTTGTCATCCTGTGCGTCAACACGATCCATCAACCATCAAAGAGATACCATATTGCCCGCTAGCATCTAAATGTGTACATACAATATAAAAAAAACCAAACAAAACAATCCCCCCCCGAAAAAACCATAAATTACTGTGGCTCCCACTGCAAAGGGGTTCAAGCTCCCCTTTCCCCTGAGGCAGCCGGTGTAAGAGGAGCCACTTGAATAGTAAAGAGAAAGCAAAAGCATTTGAAATTCTCATCTTTAATGGTCAATGATAACTTCTGGCTGGTTCTGTGTAGTACAATTAAACAATATACTTAAATGTTTCCAAAAAAAAAAAAAAAAAAAAAAAGAAAAAAAAAAAAGAAAAAAAAAGCTCTCACACCCCCTTTTTATATAGCTTTCATTTGAAATTCCACTGCTGGATCAGACTCCCAGGGCCTAACATACAGCGCTCAAGTCACTGCAGATCCACATCTCAAGTGTAATGAAGAACTGAAAAACCTTGGTGCGCCAGTGATGTGTTATCTGAAAAATAACAGCTCTATTAAACCAACTGCTTCCCAGTCTTGACCACGTCTCAGAGGAAAAACAAAATGTTACTGCAGGAGTCTTAATACACTTGTCTTTGTGGGTTTCTCATTTCCCTATGGAAGTCATACAGCGTAGAGTTCATAGACCTTCTTTACACAGTACACCAGGGCAGCGAGCGCTATCGTGTTATGCAGTCTTTTTCTGTGCAGGTCGTCCTTCCTCACCAGCACCACAGGAGTGGAGGAGGTGAGTGTATGCAGGGGCAGGCGGGAGAGTTTATAGGCGTCGTACTCCACTTGGTACTTGCAGCAGGGGTCAAACTGCCAGGAGATACCGTAAAGGGTGCAGCAGGCCATGCTCAGCACGCCGGCAGGCAGGGAGATGTAGTGGGAATAATCTCCTGGAAGTGCCAGAGGGGTGAAGAGACAGGCAGTGCCCGCGAGGACAGCCGTCTTATGCAGGCAGTTCCCCACAGTGATCCAGCGGGCGGTCTCGTCACCGATGCGAGTGGGCTCTATCACTATGTATTTGTACTGTGCTTCCAGGGCTTGCTCCAGCTCATACTCAAACTGGTCCTGAGCGTTCTCGCCGTTGTAGATTTCATGCACAATGTAACAGTCCGTGGAGGACAAGGTCACCCTGTTAACAGAAAACACAGAATTAAACTACAGCGTGCAGGGACAGCCCTTCCTCTCTGTTCCCACACTTAACTAAAGAGTATCGGAGACTGATGGCTAAAGCAAGGTTACCGCCTCAAGGTCACTTGGTCTCTGCTTTTCCTCCAGCCAGGAGGTACCTTTCTCCAGGTCAAGATCCACTGGAGAACAGCTGATTGCCCAGTGAAAACACTGAAGACAGTGTTGGTTAGGAATAACTGTGCATTTTACAGCTACTTCCCTTGCATAGGGGACTAAATACATTTCACAAAAGCAAGATCAATTCAGTCTTCCCAAGACAGATTTGTTATGACTTCAGCCATCAGTGACATTAGAGATGGTTGCTGTAGAGACACTGTCACATGTATAAGACAGTGTCAGGTGACTGGATGAGCCACAAAAATTTAAGGTTTTTTTTATGGAAATATATTTACTGATGGGGTGTTTTCTCTTTTTCTTAATAAAAACACAAGCTGTCTCATTGGTGAAGGAGCTGCCAGTTTTTGGGGGGAGACCTCTGTAAGGACTTGAGTTGCTCTCTGACCATATGGTCTCTGCACCAGTCAAAATAAAATCCCATGATAAATATCATTTTCAACCCCAACCCTCGTTCTTTTAACTCTAAAATTCACAGCTATGCAACCCAGACTGCAGCTTGCTGTAAGGCTCATCAGCCCTGACCCATAGGGATATGGGATGACACAAGCATGTACCTGCTCAGACAGGCAAGAGAGCAAGTATATCAATCAGAATGTAGTGCTGAATTTTTTTAATATCTTTGTTACACGTCAGGACAAGGGAAGAAGCAGGATTTTTGAACTGCCCGTTTAAATGAGCAACCTATTCCACCTTGGGGCAGTCTCCCTATTTCTGCCAGCAGAATGCACACGGATAGTTTAAGATAATCACAGTCTGTGAAGTGCCTTTCTGTAACCTGGATTAGTTTCCAGCCTCATCTCCCCTCCACCCCCCACCCCATAGCTTCTTATCTTGTGCCAAAGTCTGTTACCTTAGCATACCTGTGCTAAGGTAACAACTGCTCTCAGCCCTCAGTGAGAAGTAAAATGAAGAACAAAGCATATCCATATTCATTCATTTGTATTTAATTAGGAGAAACTAGAATTAATACTATGCTCTGTCAAAGCCAAAGTGCAATAAGTACATGGATCTCAAAGGCAAATTCCTTTAGCAGGAGAAGGAAGCGGTACACATCTTCAAGCTAACATCATCCCCAACTGCACTTGACATGGGTAAGGCAACAGCTCTCTGCAGCAGAGATTGAAACTAGCTCTTTTTGCTCCATTAGCACAAACGTAGTTAGTTATCTGTATGTCCTGGAAATGGTACAGGAAGAGAAAAATACACGTTTGCAAGCTGTTGTGGTATTAGACACTACCCTTTATGTTTATTCATACGATAAAGAGTACTGTGCAGTGGCCACCTGTAATCAAGAATATTGTTAAATTATAGGCTGTTGCCAGAAGTAGCATGTTTATAGCTAATAGCAGCAACCCTATCAAACAGCAGGAACTACGGCTTATCAACTGCCTGGAAGGCGGAATAATGGGTTGTTTCTATAAGAGTCTGGTTGGTACTTATGTAAACCTACAAGAATAACTCCACTTACACGCCCGTTTCTTGGCTTCTCTGCTGGAAGCCCGCCTGCAGTCAGAACTGCCTAGGACAGGGGCTGGTTTGCACCGAATTCTCAGCAATTGTTTTATTTGGTTATGGAAATAGAAAGGATTACTTTGAAGTGTGAGCCCTCCCTCCCCCTGCAAAAAGGATGGATTTTGGAAGGCATAAACCCCTTCAACACAGGAAGCAATGGACTGTCCAGTGCACATTCCTGGATGATAAGCATTTTTTGCTGGTATAGATACTTCATCTAGTAAGACAACACTACAGGTTTCCCTCACTTTCCATGGGTTCTGTGTGTGTGAATTCGCTCTTTTATGTGATGATTGGTTTTATACCAAAAATTTGTTATATGCAAGGTAAATTCACTCTTATGCGATCGGTGTGGTGAAGCCCGCAGTCAGCTGCTTTGTGCAGTACGTTGTAGGAGTGACGCCATAGGCGGAGGAAGAAAAAAGTATTGGGGGGGTGGGAGGGGCTGAGGCAGGTGGTGGTGCCTGGGCCGGGCTGCAGCCCCAGCCCCTGCAGCATGGCCTGGTCCCATCAGCGTGGCGCCCCAGGAGCTGTGAGCCATGAAGCCACCTGGCAGCAGCACCCGCAGTTGCCACTCAGGGCATCTGGTGCCCATGTTTCTGGAGCTGCAGCTGTGCTCATGTGTACTGTCTACTGTTGGCAAGTACCAAAATGGTCTTGCAAAACTGGTAGAAATGGGTCTGGGGGTCAGTACAGTTGACGTCTTAGGAGATACCCTTATTTGTTGCATTGCAAAGTGTGAATTCAGAGTTATGTGCTATTTTCCAGGAATGCATGCACAGCATAAAGCGAGAGAAACCTTAAAACTTAATCTGAAAGCATGTGTCTGGTTTTACAAATCAGCCGGAGTTTCAGCAGCAATGAGAATCAAGTAAGCATAATAATGCCAAGAAGTGAAGCTTAACCCAGCTCTACTACTCAAAACAATTCATGTCAACATGAAACTTTCATCATGTACAACAAAGCTAAGGCATTACCGAGAAGAGGTTTCCACTAATGGTTTCCTCCTTGAATCAGTACTGAAATGTTATAGTGGAGCCAGAAGAATTTCAGTCCCATTTCAGGAAGCATGCTTGAGACTTTGTAAGGCAAGCTTTCCGAAACAGCAAGTACTGTTACTGCAAACACTTAATTACTTCAATACCACTTCAAGGGGAAACTGTTGCTAAAAGCCATTTTCAGCAATAGTTAACCTTCCTAGAAGAATAAATAGAAAGCTCAAATTACAGTAAAAATGCCATGTCAAACAACTGAATTTACACAAAATGCTTGAAGTTAAGAGATAAATTCCACCCAGTTTTAAGCTTCATCTAATATTGTGTGTTCCCCAGTTTCAGTTTGGGTCCCTGACAGACTGCAGCATAAGAACCCAGTGTCAGATTGGAGCACTTCTCCCAACTAAGAACAATATCCCGCAGCTTTACACAGTTTCTTTCCTTTTCCCGAATCTTTCATATCCTCAACAGCTCTCCAAATACTCCTTTCTGCTTCTCCTGTCACTTTACACATTGTCACAGACCCACGTCATGATCAACAACCAACACCAGACAAGGAAATTCACACCAGAACAGAATAAAATCATTAACTGTTGTCTGGAGATACTACTGTTAGGAAATGCACTCTTTTCCAGCTCTCCCCTTTCTTCCAGCAGCTTTGCAAAGTTGTAAGTGCAAAATAGGGATACGTTAGAGCTTAAATAAGCTCGCTAAAATTTGTTCCGTTGAAAGGTCGCAATGAGTGAAACAGAATCAGGTCTTCTCCCCTAGCAAGCATGCTACTGCCACACCCAGCACAGCACCTACCAACTCTACAGAAAGGCTCTTCCATACGTGCTGCAACCACCCAAGATGCACCCCCACCAAAAACCAAGGGGTGGGCAGGGGGAAATCTATAAGCCACTCAAAAAGTGGGAAAAGTGAGACAACACTGAAGCGAGCAGAAAGTTGCATCTGGGCCAAAAGTAAGATAAGTATTCCATTAGTATTTAGGCATGTGGGCAGTTCAATTCAGTGGATGTCATTTCCATACAAGAGCCTGGCTGCTGCAGGAAGAAATATGAAGGACTCTGTTCCTTTCTTGAGAGGCGATTTCACAATGACACACAAAAGGAGGAAAGTCTGAAGACAGAGCAGTGTTACTACGTGGAAGACCAAACACAATTCTGTTTACAGGACATTGCTGAACTTGGCCTGTGGGACCAGGAAGGGGGCTTGTTGTCAGACCTCAAGTATACAAATGAACAAAACATTGTCTCTGAAACAGGGAACAACAGGGATTGCTTCACTTGAACAGAACAACTGCATGTGTTGTCAGGATGGATCTTCTGAAGAATATCTTTTGGAGCTTTCCACCCACCACCGAAGGAAAAATGAAGAGCCATGGCTTAAGAGCCGTCAGCCCCAAGCTTGCATCAGCTGGGAAAATACCGATAACTCTATCTCCACTTTGCTTGAACATGTGGGAAGAAACTAGTGCCAGAAAAGACCCATTTCTCGACATCACAGAACACTGTGATGCCACAGTGATGCCACACACCCACAGGATGGGTGTGCCAGTTACTGGGGACACGTTAACATCACTCAGTTTAACAAATTTCCCATCTTCCAAAAAAGGAAGGGCTTTGCCAAATGGAAACTGTATCTCTCTTCTGTGGTAACTGTCTAGTTTATATCCTGAACACCGTTTGCATCTCAATACTTAATGCATCCTATTCCATGTGATATTTTTTATGCCTTGTTTCTGGTGCCTGCTTTTTATACCAGGAAAACAAGAAATATAGCAAGACTCTTTCAACGGATTAAAAAAGAAAAAGGAAGATGAAAGCCACTTAAATGCGACCGATAAGGTCCATCTACTGGCACAATCAGAAAACAAGTTTAGCTAGGCTCTTGCTAAGTTAACACAACACTCACCAACAAGATGGGTAGGAATGCCCACATTAACAGTCAGGTAAGTGTCAAATTTAATTTGGAACCTGTTGCCATAGTAAAGCTACCATGGTAAGAACACTGCACCTGCTTATGCACTAGAAATTTGGGACATTTCCCAGTTACAATCCTCAAACTTGCCTCATCTCTCTCTCCCTCCTTCAAAACGCTTGATACCCTCCAATTGCCAGGAAGTTAAGGCCATACTATGGAGTATGAACTTTACTTGGACATTCTTCAGCTAGGACGGGTGAAGTCACAAATCCTTCAAACAGGGAAGAGAAAGGATACCCAAGAAATCAGTTTACTTCCAGCAGCTTTGTGGGGAAAGAGGAGTTTAAGTTTTGTCAGATACCAATCAGCAGCTGGGAATTCAAGTGGAGCAAAAACAAGGTCTAGGACAATGATCTAGAAGAAATCTCAGCATCCTGCTCCAATCAACTGCTGGGAATAGAAGAGGATTAACTCTTAACAGTGAATTGAATCTGTAGCTAGCTCAGGGAGACCCTCTCCCAGTCATGTATGTATTTCTGGCAAGCAGCTGGTGTCTGGAAAACATCTCTAGTCCTGCTCAGAAATATTCCTGAACCATGCACTGTACCAACTGAATATACACAGGTCATGACTCCTTTTGAACGAGTATAAAAGTTCCTGAACGCAACTTATAACCTGCAGGTCATTCTCTCTCTCTCAAAGGTCACAGGATTGTTCTTGGACAGCAGAATACTTGAGGTTTTACTATTCAAAGAAAGGCTTGTTTACTGATGGCACTCAGCACCAGATGGAAATATATGTCAGCTGCACATGAACTGAACCTGTTTGGAAGGTGCTTAGGAAAAAAAAGACGACTAATGGCTTGTGACCTGTCAAAGTCGTGTCACATGCAATGTGCACAGAAATCTAGTACAGCCTGCAGAACTAAAGGCTGGTTTGTGATTAATTCCAATAGAGCTACATCACAAATGGCTGAGCAGACAGTGTCTGGGGTCCACAGAGTCCCAACTGAGCCTGAATAAGTTGCTACAGTCCAAACAGGCCAGACTCAAATGAATCAAAGCACTATATCTTCATTTTTATAGATCCCGTTTCAAATCCTGTTAATTTCAATATGAAAAATGAGCTGTGTTCTCACTTTTATTTCCAGGGGAAGCATTCTGTATCACAATACCATACAATTTAACAAGACTGTCCACTTTTATTCACGAAAGGTCCAGGACTGCAATGACAGAGGTGCTATAAATAAGATCTGAGCAACTGTGACAAGTGTTCCCCATAGCACCTACCCACTTTTTGCCATTTGTTACCCATTACTGTCAGTTTGCAGTGTAAAGAGTCTATTTTTTCAGAAGGTTGCAAACAAAATCAGCATATTCAAAAAAAAAAAAAAAAAAAAAAAAAAAAAGAAGAAAAAGAAAAGAATCAAGAGCACGGGGACAAATGAGACTTCCATTCAAGAGGTGTGCTAACAATTCAGCAAAGATTAGAACTAAACAAGAAGTTGTTCAGAAACCGACTGGCTCTGAAAGGAGCTCTATTTGGCCCTGAGGACAGGGTGCAAATGTTAAGAATAATAAGGATGAGTGACTCAGAGATACAGCACTGATCACAGACAAGCCCACACACAGAAAAATAGCACACCACCACTAAGGCGGCCACTGAACAAGAGGCATCAATTTGAATTTAACAAAAAATTAACTAGACAAACAGAAACAGGTCAATCACTGCTCTAAGCAAATGGACTGCCGGAAATCCGAGCAGTACATGTAGTGAAATGAGAGACTTTTAAGACTGCTCAGAGGCCAATAAACATAGTTGGGATGACATTAAAGCTGCCTTACTGCACTGCTCTTTCTGTGGTGGTCAAGTTTGTTAGAACATTTCCCCAGGGAACAAGTGCCATTCTGTTGTGCTCTGGCGGTCATCGTGTAGATTTTAGACAAGAACTCCAAGTACAATTCAATGTCTGTTCTCTAAAAGAAGTTTGATCTACAGATTAGTGATTCCTTTTGGATAGTCTCAATTAAGAGTCTATCTTATCTGGAATGAAAGAGGAAAGAAATATTTAGTAAGATCACTTTGGTTTGGGTTTGGTTTATCTTCGTTATTTTGCTATGAAAGTTGGCCAGATTTGACAACTAAGATGTTTTTAGACTAGCATCTTTCCATTTTACTCACAGTGCAGACGAGGAGGGATGTTACTGACCAACACAGACCTTCCATGCATCAATCGTGTCATTGATGAAGGGACGTGGTCTCCATATTACAGCTCCTGGCCATTTTGTTAGGTTGGACCAATTTCATAACTTCAGACAATAGGTTATTCATGAGCTGCTTCCTTGGCTCTACCTCTCAACACAGACGCCTTTTAGACAAGCTGGCCGACAGTTATAAAAATACCTTAAACCAGTGTGTTCAGTCAGAAAGAATGCGTCTTTGGACAAGAAGCATGTCAAGCAGTGCAAGAAAACTGTATTTCCTACCTATAAATGCGTGTGTCACTATTTGAGGGCAGCTAATTGATCAGCCTTGCCCTAGACACAAATTAAGCTAGACAAGTTAGAGGTTAAACTTTGGAGGAAACACTGGCCAAGAGAGACAGTCTGGCGGCACCTACCTCTGACACTGGAAGTGGGAGGATTGAGAAGATGTATGCTGAAAGCAAGTGATCTTACCATGCAAAATCGCTTAAAAAGAGTACTGTCCAACACTTAATAAAACAGCTATTTTTGTCTGGTTTGTGTGGGAGAGTTTATAGCACTGGTCAGAGAAGTATAACTAGCCAAAGACCTGCTATTGCCTTGCCATGCCACGCCACTTCTATGCCTGCTTAGACCGCACACGCTCGCTTGTCAAGATCGGGAAACAACATTTAAGCCTCTGAAGAGATCACAGAGATATGTCATTTATTGCTCTGCATAAAGCACACTGTGATCATCTGATGACAGGAACTTTTCTAAGTACATAGTACCTTTATTTACAACCTGTATCTGTTGTGTGATCTTCAGAGAGATCACAGATTAACTTGTACTGGGATTTTTTTCGGTTTAAAAAAAAAAAAAAAAGTAAATTTTTCACTGTGCTACAATAGCTTTTTTTAATATTGAATTCACCAAGAATGAGTTTCTTCCTCACGACTTTTGTGGGGGAACCACAGTAGCTAAGAGCGGACATTTCACACCACTTGCCCAGCACAGGTACAACCGCCATTGGTAACCCATGATGAGAGCAGGCGCGTTCACAGCCCTGCCATTGCACTTCACAGCATTTTTTCGTGTTTGTAAGAATTACGCTGTGGTGTTAATTCCTTTTGATCCCCCAATTCATTCGCTTGGGCTCCCTCGAGCAGATGCAACATTCCTCTGACTCGAACGCCGACGGGAATGTTAAAGGGCGGCTGTTTTCTCCACTCACACCATAAAAACAGGTATTACACGTCCTAAGACCAGTGCCATCTTTCCCCCTCAAGAAAAGGAAAGCACCGGCCGCAAAATAATAAAGACAAGGGACAGCAGAGTCTGTAAACGGCAACAGAACAAAGGGCAATTTTTGCTCCTCCATAAAAACACAGCTGCTTTCAAGGGCTGGTGGTTACACCAGCGAGCACAGGCGTGGGCTGAACAGGGGAGACCCAGGAGAAGCGAGTTAGCCACAAAGTTGTAAGAAAGTAAATGGTGCGTACAGATTTTAAGGCAGCTCAACAAGCTCTCTCGCTCTCTCTGGTCTTCCCCTCAGCCCCTCAGGGGTCGACTTCCCTGCCTTTAAAGTCAGGATCCCAAAACTTCTACAGCTACTCCGCACGTAGTCCCATCACGTCCTAGCTGTTCTCCATCCTGACAGAGGCAAAAAGAGAGCCGGCGATCAACACGTCTTTGAAAGGGCTTTTTTTTTTTGGCCGGCGCAGAAAAGTATGGAGTCAGCGGTATTGTGGCTGCCGCCAGCCCCCCCCCACCCAATCCCAAATCCAGAGCACAATACGGCGCTGTCCGTCCGCCCAAAAGAGGTCACTGGAAAGGACTTCTGCTGCCTTCCCAGCCTTTACAGACAGACCCGGGGAGTGTCCCGGCCCCGGGCATCCTCCGGCCTCGCATCTGGGGGCCTCTGATAACGTGCAGGTTTGCACTGACCTTCCCCGCCATCCCCTCTTTCTCTCCCCGCTCCCAGTCCCCTCGTCCACCACGCCCAGGCCCGGGTGCGAGGCCCGCTGGGCCCCGGGGCAGCTTCCCACGGCTGCAGCCCCCCGCGCAGCTCGCTCCTCAGGCGGGCAGGGCTGCACCCCGGCCTCCCCCAGCCCCCCGCCCCACGCGCGGCGGAGGAGGAGGGGGGGCCCCCCCGTCCCCCAGCGCGGG
>NW_005842089.1:954543-986011 GCF_000455745.1 Alligator sinensis
GGGCAGGCCGTGAATGGGTCGGGTGCGGCGTGGCGCGAAGCGGGGGGAAGTTCTTCGCTGGTGGAAGTGCTTGCCACCGGATGCTGTCGTCACCAAAGCGTCACCGCGCTCTGGCGGGAGTTAAGCACGTGTATAGGGCAGGTTCATCCCAACTTTTAGCCTGGGTCATCCCTAAAATTAGGATAGCTGCTCACTGGGACCGTGCTGTACCCTGACCCCCTTCCTCCCTAAAGCATCCACTGTGCACGCTCAATAGGAGAGTGGGCCCTAATGGTGTGATCCCCCCACGCAGATATCCCATATGACCATTGCACACTTGGCTTAAGTCATGGTATAAATTATTTTCCTGGACGTTTTTAGTTATTCCTTTCTGCCTGTTTTTGATCACACAAAGTATGAAGCTGATGGTGCTGGGGTCTAAATTGCATCTGAACTAGATATTCTTCCCATGTCTTGCCATTGCTATAGAGCATAGTTTCTCAACCTGTGGCATGCGTACGTGGATACCCCAATACTCTTTCTCTCTTGCCCCTTCCTCCTCTCAAAACTATGGCAAAAAATTTGGTGTGCTGCGCATTGTGCAGCGCTTTAAATTCCCCAGTAATAATGTGGTGGGCCGCGCTTTGCACAGCACTGGCTTCAGCCCTCCTAGCTTTGGCCAACATCACCTCTAGCCCAGGTACATACTTGAGTCGTGCATCCTTGGTGTAAAACTAGGCAACCCTACCCTCGCCAGATCAGACATCTGTCATATCACAGGCTTATATACACAGCCTTTCTTCCAACATATAGCACACATCAGTCTGTAAATATAAAATCCCCCCGAAAATTGAGTGTTGGGGTAGTTATTAACATTTTCAGAAGTTCGGGGGTACTTGCTACTTAAAAGGTTGAGAAACACTGCTACAGATCCTCTGCGCTGATGGAGGACGCTGGCCTGGCACAGCATTTGCATTTCTAGTTTATCAGTCCAAAGCGCTTTTCATACTTACATTGTATTTATGCGCCAGCTTAAAGATCAAACTGCCCGCCGCCTGGGATGCAGCTTTCCGGGGGCGGGGAAACACCATGTAACAGTGTAAGCAGAGTGCTATGTAAAGAGTAGGCAATCAGGACTCGTAGTAGAGATGATATCTTTTATTAGACGAACAAGATTTTTGAAAAAAAAAATCTTTAATTGCAAGCTTTCAGGTACAAACAAACACCATCAGGCACTGGAGAAAAGATTGTAAAACTTCTCCTGGGTAGAAAGGAAAGTTTGTATTACATAGGATTTCACAGAGGAGTCAACAGATGGAAAACTTCTCAGGGCAGTCAGTTCATAGCTGGTCTGGAGCCTCTCACCACTTGTGAGGATCTGTGATGATGCAAATTACCTTGAACCAAAGGCAGGAGCAGGATCTCAGGTTTCAGGTGGTCAGAGTAGCTCATTTCTAGTAGAGGCGACATGGGCAATTCATGTGAGGTTTTTTTAATTCCCCAGATTTTTTTTAGTTCTTGAGATGGAATTTAACCAAGGCATGCCAATGGAAAGCACGCTCGCCTTGTGCCTCCCAGCAGGAACCTAGAGCAGGTTAGGCAGACGCAGAATAGATCAGGGTGCCATCTGTTATAGAAAGGTATTGAAAGGAGCAGCAGGGGTTAGCTTCAATCTAGCTTACATATGGATCCAGCACACCTCAGGAAGAGTGAGAGTGCTGTCCTGGAAGGACACGAGGCTGAGGCAGGTAGAGAATAAGGTAGATCAGCTCATCTCCTCAACCACCTCCTTTGGCAGACCTCCCCCAGAAACAAAAACTGCCATCTCCTGGCTGGAGAACTTAAGAGAAAACAGGTAGTAGGAACAGCATTTGCCATCCCGGGGTGCAGCCATCAAAGCACAGGGGCCTGACATCTTGGTGAGGATAGTTTTCAGAGGCTGCATTTATTTTAAAATAACATTTTTTTTTCTGCCATCGGTTCTTCCCCCTCTCACATGAAAGATAGTGTCCATCGCTTCCCAGATGCAACAGCCGTCACAACACCCACTGCTACAGCAACCATTCAAACTAATGAGCATCAGCAAGGTGATACTGTCTTTCCCCATCCTCAGTTCGTGGGGCTCCTTCCTCTCAACCGCAGCAGAAGCAGCTGTTCCTTTCACAGATGTCCGAGCACTTCTCCAATCCAGGCACGAATCGCTCAAAGGGATCTGTTCTCAGCTTTTCTGATGTTGCATCTCCTTGATCTGACAGTGCTTTTCAGGACATGTCAGATCTCAAGACCAGGAATCATGGCACAGTCCTTTCAGAGGAGCTTTTTCATAGCATCAACTTCAGAAACAGGAGCTCTCTTGTTCCAGAGGTTCATTCTTCCTCCACCTGGCAGTATCACTTCTCAACCTCCATCACAGCACTAAACACAAGCTGCTTCAGTCTCTGCTCCTTATTCACCCAACTAACTGTCCTGCTTGAACTTCTATTACAATGTTCTAGGGGAGTTTTTTAAAGGGACCTTGTTCCACTGTGCAATTCTTTTCCCTTTAAAATGTCCTTCTCCTGCCATTTCTTTCCCATTAAGAACCCCATACACTTACTTTTACAAGAAGCACTTTGAGCTCTTCAGCAACCACAAGCGGCTGGGAGGTTGACTTTTGGTCCACGTATGACTTGACTGATGGTGCATTTCAGAAGAACATAAGGCTCTCTTTCTTCTAAGGAACAAACTGTATTTATCTGCAATGGTATTAATGAGCAGCACTATACGGCTACAACCGAAAACCCAGCAACTGTATAAAGAGACAAACTGCAACAAATCCACGGTCCCCTACAACCTCACAGGCGTCACCGTGCCGCACACCATGATCACCAGATGTTCCAACAGGCCCTGAAATCAGAGCCCAAAATATAGAGGCCTCTATATTTTGAGGGAAAGGAGACTCTCCAATAGCTGTGAGGCGTATAGGGTATCTGGCATCCCTGGGGTAAAGGCCAGCTCCAGCCTGGAGAGGGCAGTGGCGCAGCTGCGTCCCAGCTGCTTTGTTCTAAACAATGAGTTCAGCCCGTTCTTGCAGCACGACAGAAATCCAGTCATCATTATGTAGCATGTGTTATCCAACAGCTCGGCTGCTGTTTGTGGGATGATGCATCAGTAGAGAAAGACTCTCTGGAACGTGGAGTGTAAACAGAAAGTGCAACAGCAGCATTCCAGCCTGTGCGTTAGACACCAAAAAATGACAGCTATGCATCGCAAAAGGAGCGCGGGTCGAGACCTCTGGGTTCCAAACCTGGAACCAGACCTGAATTTTGCAAAACAAGCCTCTGCTTTTACAAGGGGTCAAACCAAAACTTTGCAGCCAAATGCAGCTTTCCCTGCCTCATCCACTCACCCAGCCGCTTGGGGGAATCTGGCTTCAATGTCTATGGCGTGTTATCTGTCTCTCCATGAAACAATATGACAAACACATTCTGATCGGGGCCGAATACTCAAGCTGTCTCCCAGAGCTGAGGAGCACGAGGGCCCCTGGGTGGAATTTCCTTGCATTTCACGGGGTAGCCTATCCATTCCCCTTGCTGTGTACAAACACCGCAAGAAATAACTTGGTTTATGCAGGCTTCATTCATTCGCGTCTTTAAACTGAAGAATATGAAAATACACACTCAAGTGACAAGGGACAGACTTGCACTTCACCGGGCAGAATAGGAATCGCAGAAGAGCGCTGGACCCATTGCTGGACAGAATGTATTACTGCATGCATCGTCCTTATGGTTATATTGATGGAAATTGGAGTCACGACCTGATTCCACGACAGCACCAAGCTCTGAGTGGTCATTAAGACCATAACCTGGAGTAAGTCAATAGCCTGGAGCCCCCCTGGTTTGCTCACAATGCATCTCCTGCCAGCCCATTATCTGGGTTTGAGGCACTGCCCTCAGGGAAACTGAGGTACCAAAGATGTGGGGTAACTCTTGTTACTGGGAAAGGAAAAAAGCCAAACCAAGAAAAGCTGTGAGCGTGTCAGGCCATGTTCAGCTCAGCAGTTTACCACTGGTACCAACGTGCATTGGTAGTTAGAAGTGAACATCCTCGTGTCTCACCTTAGGGCTGAGGACAGGCAACTACCTGGCTTGCACTTGAGTTGTGTTGCCTGGCAGCAAACCCCAGATTTTACAGACTGACAAACCCCTTGTCCTCTATTAAGTACCTGTGAATTATTTGAATTAACACTTTGCCTCATAGTTAATTGGAGTTAGTTGCCATTTAAGCCTGGTGTGTTAACAACTGTTTTGATAAGAGTCTCAGCCTAATCCCTTTAAAGGGTTGTCTGTGCATAGCCCAAGCCTGTCTCCTCCCTTGCCCTTGCATCTGAGCACTTCCAAGGAATTTATCCTCACAACACCGCGGTGAGGTAGGCAAGCCCAATCGTTTCCATTATACACGTGGAAAAATGGAGAACCAGGGTCTGATTCTGTTCACCAGCTGAGTGCGCTCAATAGTGCATTAAGGGAGGTGACCAGGTTGTGCCACAGTAGCACGTACCATGGAGAATCCTGCTTGCCAAGGGATTTTGAGGGGCAGCTTGCTTTATGTGGCTGGAGATTAATTTTGTTTTTATATTTTTGGAGGGGCACTACAGTTTTAACAACTGTGATGCTCTGCATTTATACCGCAGAAGGCAAAGTTAAACAAATGAAATGCTTTTCATCTGGCAGGGGCCCAGGTCTGTGACCGTGTCTAGTTCCAGGGAAATTTATTCCACAATCTCAGACCGATCCAATATATCACGGGCAGTCTGTGCTACAGACTGGAACCGAACCCAGATCTCCCACACGGTCATCCTCATCCCCCAGCCACAAGGATAGCTCGCCCCCCCGCCAAAGCCCGAGGAGCACAGTCAATCACTGCAGGTTGGTTAAGCCACACTTTTTATTGAATTGTATTCCATGCAATATGTTCATGTTTAATAGTATGACAGGAAGGAGGAGGATAATGTTAGACACAAATGAAAGCCGAAAGGTTGTTTGTAACAGGTCCTGAGCAGGAAAGGCACATAGTTACCACTTAAATCAACAGAATAAAAACCTAAACGGAGGGAGACACAACATTGGAGGCCATACAAGAAAGAGGGAGCTTCAAGTTGGTTGATGGAGAAGTAGGTTACGTGACCTATAGTTCCCCCAAGGTCTTTAATTCAAGTGAGCTTTGTGACCTCAATATGCAACGGAGCCACTTCCCCTCTGCTGTCCCCAGTCTCGCAGGCCGTGTGCCAAGGCCAGGCAGCACTGCAGAACATCACACAATATTTAGGGCCTCAGCAACTGTACAGGGGATGCCTTTCCACTGAGATGAGCTAGGAAAGGATGGGTGATGGAAGTGGTTTGGGGAGAGCCCTCCCTCGCCAGGGACTCAGTGGTCACATCAGACTGGCACCGATGGGTTCCTGTAGCGTGGAGGATTGCAGTATCACGGCTGGCCTGCCTTGACACGTAGGTATTGCTATTCACCAAACATCAAATAATACAGGAAATGAAGGGAAGGGGATACAGCAGTAAAACTGTGGGGCACAACACTATTGAACATCTCCATCACGTCAGAAACTGAAATGATCGTAGCACCTCAGAGTGAAACAGCGGCAATATCACGTACTGCGCTTGTTTTAAGGCAGGGACGGCCAACCTTGATCTGATCTAGGAGGCGCGCGGTTCCCTTTGAAATAGCACGAAGGACTCCGCTTTCAACCTCTGCGCCTGTGCTTCCCATGTGAAACGGCAGCGCCAGAATCCTTCGGGAGGCCTTCAGGCAGGAGACACAACTGTATTTCTGGAAGCTGGACACATGTAGAAGTTAATACAAAGAGAGAGAATAAAAAAAAAGGAGGGATGAGGTTTGCAGTGCTGGCCTTGCCCTGGCATTTTGCTTCTCAGATCTTAAACAAGCCACCCTGTTTCCACCTTCAGCTTGCAGAGGAGGGGGAAGGGATTCACCAAAACACCTGGACCTTCAGAGGCAGCAGCTCAACATTACACAGATACGGTGCGGGCAAAACTCATCCTTCTTTAGGCCAAATGTTCCCCATCTTCGATTCCTTTCGACTGCCTGGCCTCATTCTCTACCCCTGGGAGCAGCAGAGGAAGCTGCCGTACGTGAGAAACATGGAGAAGGTCGGGCAGACTGCAACACTGAACCACCACGGATAGCACAAAATGGAGGCATTTCTGCTGCATTCATCCACCTCCTTAGGTGTAGGAAAGGCCCGTGATGATGGAAGCTGATGCTGTGACAAGTCTGAAGGACATTTCCAAGTAAGGATGTTGTGTGGAAGGCAGACTATGAAGTCTGGGAGACGGCATGGGAAGTTTTCACTCGGGCGTCAGCACCCGAAACACGATTGAAATTCCAACTTCTTGTGCTTAACAAACGGGGGTGAATGAACAGCGGGTGAAAGGTGCTAAACCCAAGGCCCTGATGTTGGAAGTCCAACAGAAGTGATGCAGTCTGGACAGCAATGGGGTAGGTCCTGATGGAGCCATGTCCCCAGAGGACAGTCAGCCTTCGTGCCGACTGTCACTGAATGCTCTGCCAGCAATAACCCTGGCTGAGGAGTCAGCGATGCAGACACCTGTCCCCTGCCAGCACTGAGCCCGAGTCCTCTGAAACCAACAAGTCTTTCCATGCATCACCCTGCAGTTTGGCTCAGGATCTAGAAATAGAACTGAGCTCCACTCTCATTTAGCTCACCGCACAGCAACCAGATGGTCATTCTGGGTCCCTACCAAATCAAGGCTGAATTTAGATATGGGGTACAGGCGAAATGCTCCAGCTTTCACTACAAATCGCCTGAAACTCCCCTAATTTCAGCAACTGTCCAGCTGTAGTTCTCACCTGTTCAGTTATCGGAGCGCTCCGAGGCTGCTGCATCCCATACAGAACCGGCCTAGCTGCCTGAAACAACACTGACATCCCCTGAAATCAGAGCGGCAGTCCCATTTCTCTGAAATCTTTTCTGTCTCCTGAAAACGTTGGCTATAAATGCAGTTAATGAGGCTTTGGCTGCATTTTGGGTCTTCTAGCACCACACTGCTATGGAATAAAGGGGTAAAATCCTGTCAATTAACCATGTTATAACCTTTTCCTCCTGCTGAGTAGCACAAAACTAGAACGAGGCGGAACCTTCCCCTCCGTAGCCCCTCCGCCTCTGCTCTACAAAGGGAAGGCAAAGGTCTGGTCCTGCCCGCAGGGCAGACAGCTCTTGGATCCGGCTTCCAGGTTGCCTCCCTGCCAACATCACATCAACGAACAGCACTGACACTAGCAGAGCAGGGAGAAAACGAGACCAGGTTTTGAGGCCGGTGGAAAGAAATCTCAGGCCTGGGCTGTTTAGTGAAGTGGTGGCAGCAGCTTGCGCTTCAGAAGAGGAGTCGGGGGATGCTATTTCATAGCACTTGTCGCCTGGCTCCCTCACGCCAGTTCTGCGGGGATGCTCCATTCTTGCCTGCAGCCCCATAAAAGGCCCGGACAAGGGAAGATGATTCTGCAAGCCAGCGGAAGAGCTGGCTCGGGCTGCGGCCTGGCCTCTCCTTCTCCACCGGGGCAGGATGCACGCCCTCCTCCCTTCCCCACTGGGGCAGGACACCCCGAGGAGCCATGGCGTTCTGTTTTGCTTGGCACAGTGCGCGTGGGTCTGCGTTTGGCAGGGATGGTAGATCCTGCTTGGCTGGTTCTTGGCACCTGCGCGCCCCCCTGGCTGAGGGTGCTGCCAAGCCTTGTCAGGCTCCACCTGAAATCTCAAGGAGATGGAGAAGCAAAGCCCTGGGCAGTGGCCAGTCCTGCCAGCGCTGGCTCCTCCACCAGCCTGTTATTGCTCCTCCCCCCTCAGGGGAACGTCCCCATGCATGGCAGAGTCAAAGATGCATCAAGAGAAGAGACTGAATCGAAAACTCCCTTCCGTCCCCATGTGTAGCAGAGTTTTCGATCATCCCTTCCCCGCCCCTATCCCAGGCTGACTGAAGGCAGCGGGGCTGTGAAAAGGAGGTGATGAACTGACCAGCTGCTCTTCTGCAGCCCTCCATGTGGCTGCCCAAACTGAAGGCATATCACCTCCCACAAGTCAGTCCCCTTCCTGGGCTAGAAAGTATCACAGTCTCAATGTCTCATCATCCCACGTCTCTCAAAGCAGAGACCCTTTGACACCATGCCCTAGTCCTCAGGTGCCAGCTGCTTGCTTTGCTCGAGGGAAGAGCAGTCATGGAAGCTTTTCCCGCCCCCCCGGCTCCAGTTCACCTTTCAGGTGGATTTAGGCTAGGCACGGTCTTCCTGGTCCCTTTGCAACAGGACCTGGGTGAGAACCTGCCCAGGGAAGCGGGCTTTTTCACTACCCCACACTCCAGGATGGTTAATTCTCAGCATCCATGTGAACCTCCAAGACGAAAGCAGGCCGGAGTCTGGTCATTGCTTTCCCCAAGCTGTGGGGGAGAGGATGCTGCTGATGGAGGTGGAGATCCCAGTCCTCTCCCTGCCCTGGTGAAGGAGGTGGACAGAAAACCACCCTTTTCTAACCCAGGGCACAGTGAAGGAGGAGGCCGTTGTAAACAAAACCCCGAGCCAGGCTGGCCGTGGGAGGGTAGTGGCTGGCCTCAACACCTGGGGCCGAGGTGGCGGGAGGTGGGTGTCACAGCCCATGCATGCACCACATGTATGCACTTAAAAAAACACAAAGACTTTTGAGTGCGTGTGGGGGTGGGAGGATGGGGTTTCCTGAGACCGCGCAGAAGCAAAGGCCGCGTCGGAGAGTCAGGGACAGGGCCTGCTGGTGTGAGAGCAGTCTGGGCTCGGCAGCGTCCTGCATTAAGGCTGTAAGTGTTCCAGATACTGCGGCAGGGGGTTCTCCTTGACATACTTCTGAATGTACCAGCACGTCAGATGAGCTTTCAGGTCCTCTTCCACCACGAAATCCAAGGCTGCCTACAAATCACAAGAGGACATATAGGTTACAAATGCTGCCAGCCCATCCCACCCTTCACGGTTGCCTGCAAGGTGATCAAGGCTTATGTACACCTGGTTCTGGTGACAGTACAGAGCAGTCCTAGCCCCAGGAAAGTGACCTCAGGACCCAGCCTTACAGCTCAGCAGCTGTGAGCAGAGACCAAGTGAAACCATGTCCTAGGGGGACCTGGCCCCAATGGTTAGCATCAGTAGGAGCCCGAAGCACCAGGTATTAAGCCATACGTGGGCAAGGGGCAGGGCCAACAGCAAAGCTGGTAGGAAGAAGCCAAAGCTCAGCATTCAAACCCCTTGCGGTAAATGTGAAGCAGGGAGACTCCTTGCAAGGAGGGAGGATGGGGTGGGGGAAACAAGAGAGTTGTAATGAAGCCTCGGTGCAAGGAAAGGGCAAGTCCCTCTGCAGAGCCTGCTGCAGGAACCAGAGGGCATCAGGCTACGAGACAGTTCCTGCCCCTTTAAAATAGGCAGCAGCATCCTTTCTGGCCACAGCTCTTCCACAGCCTCATGCAGACAAAGGGAGATGCGAGCTGTCCTCGTTTCCCCTCTGTGCCTGGAGGGAGAGGAGGCAGGCAGCAGGATTACAGCTGGAGGGAGAAACGCAGCAGTGCACAAACAGCCCAAAGCCAGGGCCCTGCTAGTAATGGTGCAGGAAGAAAACCAGCAGAGACCTAGGCATGGTGGTGGGGGCTGGCAGTGCTTGCCTCTGCTTCCTGTATGCAGCACAGGGGGTTTCCTCTTAGACCTTCTCTTTTGAAAGGCAACATTTTCAAGTGCTTTAAACATCTGCCAGCTCACTTCCAGCTTGCCAAACATCAGGGCAGTGGAGCAGGGGACACAGATTTGCAGCCCCTGGGCACATCTAGGCTGGGAGGAAATGCTTGGCTAATGCTGCGTCTCAGCCCTCCCTGGCATCCCCCGCCATCCCAACCTAGGTTCTCCAGGGCCCAGCAAAGGCCCCAGGAGCACGGAGCTCCCCGTCTCCTCTGGGAACCTGGATGGACCATTTGGAGCTGTTCCCAAGGTATCCCCTGCACGGTGCTCATTTTCCCCCATTCCCTGCCCAGCTCCCCAGGCCTGCTCCATCAGTGCCCAGGGTCTGCAGAAGAGATGAGGCACAGTAGTGCCAGAGGGAGTGAAAGAGGTGCTCGCAGCTGCTCCCCTAATCCTCTCTGGTTAGGAGCGTGTTCACATGAGGCAAACTGAGCAGATTTGAGGCTGCTCCTTCCCCGCCTTGGTTTGGGGCCTCGATTTAGAGTGGACGCAACTGGACGTTTCCACGTGGGGCAGAAACATCAGAGACTTCGAGCCCAAACAGAGACAGGACCTTTCCCCGATGGAGGGTGCACAGCCTTCCCCCAACCCTCCACCTCATCGGCCCCCATCTCCCACCAGCTCACAAAGGGCCCGATTCTGCTCTTGTCCCACTCTAATGTCATTAACTTCAGTGAAGCAAGTCTCAGTGAAGCAATATCAACACCGAGCCCTTTGCCTGGAGAAAGGCCCGTCTTCTGCACAGCATTACATGGGTGTTGGGAAGCTCATGCCGAGACAGCCCCGCAGGAAGATGACAGAGTTTGCCCTACTTCACAGACAGGGGCACAGAGAAAGTGCAGGGCTTTGCCCTTGCTCAAGGACACTTGCTGGGTCAGGCCAACACCAGGCACATCTGCATGCTCACTCGCATGTTCTGTTCAGATGATAAAAGGGAAGAGGCAGAGCTGGGATTAATGGCAGGATGGGCCAGGACTTGCCCAGCAACATCTCCAGACCAGAAATAAAAGCCTCCGATTACAAATCTTTCTGCACATGCCGCTGCACATCCAGCCCACAATAGTGGCAGGAGGAGAGTGCTGCTGCATGGTCACTTCATGGTCGGTCACTCATCACCGAGACAGCTGTTGTGACAACGTGTGCCCGACACGGAGCATATGGTATGAACCGTCTCCTGCCTAATGAAGCAAAAGCAGACTCCTCGCTTCCAGTACGTGGCTGGGATTCTACAGAGACCCCCGCCTCCCCCGAGGACAAGCAAGCCAAACCCTCCACAGGAAGAGAAAGGCAAAGCTTCCTCAGAGGCAGATCTCTAGTAGAGAAGAAATGATGTAGGAGAGGCTCACATGGGAATGTATCTGAAGCAGCCGGGTAATTACTTGCCCCCGCTCCAGTATGCCCTTCATAGCACTCCTCAGAGAGCACCTCTGGCTAATGCAAGCAGCAGCCCTGATGAGATGTTGCCTTGGTGCAATGCAGCAGAAGAAGGGCTGCCGTGAGATGGCTTGAGAAAGTGGAAGGGAAGGAATTGGGGCAGGAGCACGAGAAATCATATCAGAGCGTTTCAGTCCCTGAGAGAGCCCCATTGCTCCCAAGTCTGGAAACCAGAAGATTTGGAAAAGGTGAATGAATTCCTGCAGGAGACCTGATCGAGATCTCCCCTTGCAAGCAGAGCAGCTTGGAAGACAAGTGCTTCTATAAACCATTGCCCTGGCCTGAGGCTCTGAGACCCAATGCTCTAGCTCCAGGGAGCCAGGGATTCCTTCAGCATTTAGCTCTTTGGTTCCCAGCAGCTATTTAGAGACACTCCACTTTGTGCCCACCTAGCTCAGCAGAGATGTCCCATCACAGGGCTGTGCTGTGCTTCACAGGGATAGGCAGGGCTTCCTAGTGAAGGACACTTGGTCTCTTCCTTGGCTGTGAGCATGATGGTCCCCAGAAATGACTCTAACAAGGTCCAGAAGCTTTAGGAGATGGGCAGCTTAGGGCTTTGATGGAGAAGCAATAGTCAAACCCCTGATGGTGACTACAGACTGACAGGCCATTGCTCAGGCATGAAGCAGGGGGGACGGCTGCTCCTACTGTGCAGAAGAGACCACAGGGCAACGCGGGGGTGGGGAGGGGGGCAAGAATGAGCATGGTCTGAGGGGAGGGGACAGCATACACACAGTAGGAAGTAGGAAGATGCCCTGCAAGCAGGCTTCTCCCATCATGCACCCAGGTTGGAGGCATGGCAGAGGAGTGGATGGCACAGGGAGCAGGCTACAAAGCCAGCAATGGAAGGGCACGTGATCCAGAACAGCAAGTGGAGAGACTTGCATACCAAGGAGAGCTGCTGGTTGTGACAGCCTGGATTTGTAGCAGGACTAGCTGCCTCCCCCCAGGCTCACAGCACAGCCGCGCTAAGGAAGGGCTGCCAGGCAGGAGATCTCAGAGGTCCCAGCACCCGATTCCAATGTGAGCTGGAACGGTTGCAGCCCACCTTTGTCACAGGGTGCATGGACTCCAACAGCCGCACTCCCGCCAAAGGTCTGTTTTCACCAGTATCCTCAGATTACAAATGCTTTGAGGCAGGATTTGCTGTTATCCACAGCCCAGCTCCTGAGCAGTACCCTAGAGACTTCAGGCTTTGTGCAAGCATGCCTGAAGCAGCAGCCCCTATTGTAAGGAGGAGTAACTTAATCCTGCCCTGTGCTGTGGGCTGACAGATCTGACAAGGCAAGAAAAGCCAGGAACAGAATTTCTAGGGATTACTGTGCTGCCTGGGACACTGCAGCACTGGCACTCTGCCTGCAAGAAAGGTGAGTCAAGGCCTGGACGCGGTGCTGGAAAAGTGGGGCCGTGGTGTTCCTTGAGCAGTAGATGGTGCTGGTGGGACTGCTAAAAGCATTGCTTATGCCCAACGTCTCAAAGCCACAATCACTTCTGGAACAGGTGACCGGCAAACTGACAGCATAAAATATGAACCAACTTAACAGGCAGGGGAGAAGCAGAGACTGTTAGGCTGGGAAGGTGGCAACGACAGGACGCAAGAATGCAGACATGTGTGCACATGTCTGAATCTCACCTGGAGAGGGGAACTGGCAGGTGCCCATGGAAAACACCTGGGGCAGACAGACTAGGGTACAGAGATGGAATAAGAAATGAAGGTCAAGGGTAGAGCACCAGTGAAGTGTATAAATAGGAGTTCAGCAGAAGATGCCCAGCAGGTTGCTTGAAGCCTTTGAAGAGGAGAGCCGCTCACAAACATAAATCCATAAGGGCTTGAGGAGGGAGGAGCTCTACAGAGAAAAAAGCCTGTCCCAGGAAAGGTGAAGCCTGGCTTGGAGACGAGGAGCAGGTACTCCCAGAAAGGTCGAGGACCAGTATGTTCAAGGCCTGGGGGTGGAGGCATCTCTGAGGTCATTGCTGTAAGATGCAACTGCTCCATTCCCATCTCTGAGCTGGCTGAGCAAATGCAGGCAGGGGAGGAACCAATGAGGTGTCCAGAGACCACATGCAAATAAATTGGTCTCCACTTGGCATCTCTGGCTTCCTCGTTGGCTGATGCCCAACTGGGACGAAGATCGGAGGAACCCAGGGCACAGAGGTGGCCTGGCAGAACATCGCGGGAGCTGGGAGGAGGCTGTGGCAGCTCAGGAAGGATGGGGTGGGGAGGGGAGGAGCAGAGGGCAATATGCCACAGCTCTATTTGGACTGGACCTTGGGGCAAGGGAGGAGTTCCCTGAACTAATCTTTTCCTTTAGCAAACAGCAGGACTTTAGACTCCATGAAATGCTGGGGAAGGAGGAAGTCCCCCCACCTCAAGCTTACCTGCTGGGCCCAGAGAATGCCAGGTCCCCCTGACACTATCACCCCGCTCACCTCCCCTTCCACCATCGAGGAGCAGAGACACTGATGGTGCTGGAGACATCAAGGATAGACACGTGGGCTAGGATGCTGGAGAAAGACCCCAGCCAGAGTGGAACATGCTCTCTGGTACATCGCTGCATGGGATGGCAGAAGAGCAGCACCCCTAACACAGCACAGACTCCAGTCCTGCTTGGAAATCCACGCCTTCCTCCTGGCCCACCAGAAAAGCTTTTAATTAAGAATCCATTCATTTGCTCATCTGGGGAATTCCTAGATCCTCTCCCTCCCAAGGGAATCTTCCCAGCTGCAAGCTCTTTGCAACAACAGCCGCCCAATTTGTTAGATTTCTTCCTGGATACCGCGGAGGAGGAGAAGCACTGAAATGCACTAAACACGCAAGTTCTGGAGCAGGGAATGGAGATTAACCAGGAAGTGGCAGGGACAGATTTGGCTGGTTTGGTTGTACTCCCACAGCAGAGAGCCACCTCTGTAAAAAGGGGTCATTTCACTGCCCCACTGACATCCTGTAAAAGAAGGTGCATGCTGCCGGGGGAAAGCTACAGGGAGCAGAGGGAGAAGGCTTTGGATCTCTTCTATTATACAGAGCCACTCCTCGGTAGATGACAAGAAACAAGGATATTTGGGAGATGGCAGAGCCAGAAGGAAAGAAGGAAAAAAGGAGGATGAAAACAGGTTTGGTGATGAGCAACATACATCTACTCTGCCCCAGCTTGTCTTAACGCTGCCAGCAGCACACCGGACAGAAAAGGTCTGGAGGGGTCTGAGCTGAGAGATGAAGAATAAAGTCAAGGGAAGCGATTCTCTCACTGGAGGAGACCTGAGTCAGGCCACAATCACACCATAGCGCACAGCTCTGATCTCCATATTGGAGGATGGAGACCAGGAGTCCTCCAGAGAGGACAGAGCAGTGCATGAGAGTAAAAAATGAAGCAGATTCAGCCTCTGACATGGGAAGAGGAACAGGGACATTCCCTATGGAGAAAGGGTGAAGGATGGCTTGAGGAGGAAGGATGCAGACAGGCACTGGTCCGGTGGCAGAACGCCACTGTGGGATGGGAGACACGAAATAGCAGATGGCCGTAAGTTAGTCACTGCACCAAACGTGCAGGCAGCTGGACACGGTCACTGGGAAAGGGCAGTGGGAGGAACGTGGCTACTTCTCAGGATTTATTAGAGCAGGCTGTAATTGGCCACATGGTCCCCCCTGGCTCCGAATGCCCTGGTGCCTCTCGATGCCTTGTCCTGATCCTGCTGGATGAAACATCCCTGCTGGCTTTGCGGCCTCCATTCAGCAGCTGTTTCTGGGGACCTTGCATGCCACCCACCCACAGGCCCGACAGCTATTCTCTTTTCCTGCTCCTGTTGCGTGGCCCTGCTTGCTCTCACACAGCTCACTCACCTGTGCTGGAAGGGACACTGGGAGAGGGCTTCGTGCACAAGACTTGTGGGGGGCACAGCAACACTCGCAGTTACCTTCCAGGCTGGTGTGCAGCTCAGGAATGTCAGCTCTTGCAACGTGCTTGGAAGGAGCCCCACTTGGCATCAAATGTCTAAGATGAGTGGGTTTTTGTGAGGAAGGATTTCCAGATTTGGGGGAAAAAAAGATATTTTCCCCCCCTTTTCCCTCAAAACTAAGCTTTGTTGCAGTCTGGGGGTCAATCTGGGTCATTTTTGTCATTTCTAAGCCATCTGCAGAAGCCTCCCTCCTGCCCTCAGCTATATCTTAGCTGGTTTTTAGAGAGGCCGACTCGTACAGGGGGTAGGCCACTGGGTTAGGCTGGGGGAGACATGGATTCTGTTCCTATCTCCGCCACTGACCTGCTCCCTGGCCTTTGGTAATTCACTTCACCTTTCTGTGCTCCTATTTCTTCCCCATCCTCTGTCCACCTCGTCTCACCCGAGCTCTCTGAAGCAGGGACTGCGCGCACACATCACGGGAGTGCAGTAGAGCCCCGCTCCAGTCAGTTCCTCTTACCGCTACTTAGTCTGCGGGTTAAGGAAGCATCTCCAGACACTGGCTGAGCTGTACCTTGGCCAGGTGTTTGGCTATTCCTCTTCCTCGGTAAGCATCAGGGACCTCCGTGTGTTGCAAGTCCACTATCCTCTTCCCCACGTACTCATAGAGCAGCACTGCCTTGTCGTGGCAACCTGTGGAACGCAAGGCAAGAGTGAAGTGCTTGAATCACCCCGGAGAGCCTCCTGCCGAGGGGGACCCAACACAGGAGATGTGCCCATCCCAAGCCCTGGCAGGTTGGCTCACCTCTGCTGCAGTTGCTTGCAAACCTGCTGGATCAGCTGCAAAGGGGGCCACTGCACCTTGGCACTGGCACACCGGCTCCCACCAGGCATGAGCAATATATGGAAAGAAACTCTCCTGTGATAGATGGAGGCTGGCTTGGGGGAAACTAGAGCGCTTATACAGCTCTTTGAGAGAGAGGATCTGGTAACATTTTGGCATGGCAGATGAAGTGCTAGTTCTGACTGGCAGGGTTTAACCCCCAAACCTGCCAGAGAAGACATTCTCCTGCGAATGCTTTTAACCCCGAGACCTGCCAGAGAAGACATTCTCCTGCGAATGCACGCTGGGAAGCAAGTTACACGAACGCACAGGACGAGTTACGTGTGCACAACACATAACAGCTGTTGATGTCTCATGGTAATTTAAACACAAGAGGAATTTAATATGTGTAAAGTAGACGTGTGCTAATAATGGATTTTTGGTTTGCCCGATGTACTAGGAAGTCAACATTTTCATTCCAAACTGAAATTTTGGCCACTTCCAAGGTGTTTCTAAAGTTTAACACACACAACTTTAAGTACATTTTACAATAAGACACTGAGTTGATAAGCTGAAACGTTTCCTTTTAAGAGATGTGTTGAAAGGATTTGGATTGTATTGCGTTTCATTTTCTTGGACCGAAACAATTCAGCAACTTGGACATGCATCTGCCAGCTGGTTTTGACAACCCATATCTGCATTTTTTTGGCAAAAAAAATTCTCTCTCTAAGCTACAGTGCTAAGTGATAAAGTCCTCAGATCCTGAAGTTGGATCAACCAGGAAGTGGCAGAGACAGATTTGGCTGGTTAGAAGAAATTAGAAGAAATTCAGTATTAGAAGAAAATCCTCTCGAGTTTATTTCCACAGGGTTATCCATTCCTCAGGGAGTTCCTTGTGCAGCCATTCGAGTAACAAGGAATCTCCCGGGTCAAGTCTTCTGCGATTACAGGCACCGCTTCACAAACCCTTTATATAAGCTGGTCAAGCTCATCTTAAAAAACCTAATTAGACTTTTTCCTTTAAGGCTCCTCCAAGACCTCCCCAGTCTCACAGTTAGAAACTATTTCCAATTTAAATTTCTTGGTGTTTTCTTTCCATTTACTCTTTGGCTGACGCTGTCCTTCAGCTTAAGTAATTCTTCCCCCCACTGGCATTCACACTCATGGAGGACGTGCTAGGCTAAATAAGCCAAGGTCTTTCAGCCTCCGTTGGCAGAGAGGCTCTCCATCCCCTCGATCAGTCTAGTGGCCCTTCTCTGCACTGGATCCAGTTAGGAAGTCATCGTCCTTGAATGCAAGGGACCAGAAGTGTACACAACATCCCAGACAAGGGCCTGCCTGTGCCTTGTGCCCTTCTCTCATGGAAATACCTCATGGGATACATCCTGGGATCCCATTTGCTTTTTTCCCCAACCACATCATGTCGGTGACTCAGCCGATTGACTAATCCTCCAAGACCTTTCTGCACCTCTGCCTTCCCAGCTGATGAGCTCCCAGCTTCCAGCAGAAATTATTGTTGTTGTTTGTCCTCGAATGCCTGAGCTTGCATGTCACCCGATTGCATTTCATTCCTTTTCTATTACTCCCGTCCTCAGCGTCCTCCATCTATTCCTGGAAAACAGTCTGATCCTCTCTGTACTGAGGATGCCTCCCAACTTAGGGTTGTCAGCAAGTTACCTACTCTGTCAAAAACACAATGAAAAATAAAGCCAGTCCTGAGACTGATCCTTGAGCAACTCTACTAATACCCACGTCAAGCCAACAGGTCTCTTTCCAACTCAATCCGTTTCCTCTTTACTTATTCCACAATTTTCTACTAATCCCATTTTAACCAGCAGCTTCTCCATGTGGCACGATATCCTATGCCTTACTGGACAAGATCTCTTTTTTCCTTTAACAAGGCAGCTATCATCAAACACTGATAAACCTTGTGCTTTGTCCCATTTTCCAGTGACCTCTAGTACATTTACTCTTGCCTTCAAAAATGTGTTCTAAAGCCTTGCATGCTATTAAGGAGTTGCCAGGATCACTTCTGACCCTTTCTTAAATATGGGTATTAAGATTGCTGTGCTCCAGTCATTTTATATTACCTCCAACTTGCAAGCAAGCAGTTTTTATTAAAAAGGACCGTCCCACACGGTTCTTTTGGAGGTCTAGGATGAGCATATCCCAATCCTCAGAATTAAACTCTTTGCTCCCATTTCTAAACATCCATAATCCCCATTCCCTCTAGTCATCCTGCTTTTTCCTTGACGCACAATCTCATCATCCTTCTCCAAAATGGAAGGAAAGCATTCCTTTGGGTCCCGTGTCACTGGCCTGGCATCAGAAATTCAACACAACCAACGACCAGCCCCAAGGGAGAGCATCTCGCAGCAAAGCTGCCCTGGTCGAAGCGACTTGCAGGACTACAGAATTAGGCTCCAATTCTACTCAATCACTCCAACTGTAGGAAAGAAAAAAGTTAGCTGGTGATATTTTACTCACCTGTCAAAAACACGCAAAAGCTCAAGTGAACAGTTTTGGACAGCCAAGTTGGACCCTTGCATGTGTGGTCAGCAGGTAAAAAAGCAGCTCCTTTATTTTCTCAATAATAGCTCTCACAGCCAAGCAACAGTGTTTCTGATGGGGCTCATGGACCGTATATCTGCGCACCACAGGTTCTGGGACCCACAAGGGGAGCTGATGGTTTTGAAGATATTAAAAACCTTGCTGGGTTTGCTTGGCTGTAAACCAGTAGTGGCCTAGATATAACTCCATGTATATTTGTGAAAGCTTGCGCCTTACCTCAAGCTTTGCATGTGGTCACACAAGTGAACATCCAAGCCAGGAACACGCACCCGAGCTACTGGCAACTATCACATGGCATCTGCAAGTTTAGAAAGTTTCAGCCATCCAGTTAGGGAACAGCAATCCCACTGCAGTATTGTGGTACAGACACCAGAGTATACCACCACAGATATCACAGCATCTCAGCAACCCCTGCTTCAGGCATTCACGGTGTGCAAAACTGTGCAAACAACAGATAGGCAGAAAATTGTTGGCAGTTTGATGAACCTTGATGGATAAAGAACCTGTTTGCAAAAGTCAGGACAGGGGAATGGACTGAAAAGTAAGTACATGAACAAGGAGTGTCAGGGTTAGGGTTAAGGGTCCCTAACCCTGTCCCTCGTGGAGAAATGGATATTGATGCAAAGTGGGTAGAAGATAACGCAGAAAACTGACATTTTACATGCATTTCATACCGGCAGAAAATGGCAATATGTGAAGAAACTAGCCTGTTCTTCATCATGAGTAATTCGACCAATTCTATACAAATTTCCCGTGTTGGGAAACTCTCGCTAAAAGGGTGGATTTGGAACTGCTCCGCAAGAGCCGAGGAATACTGTATGTTGAGCCAATTACAGGGACACTGGCCACCCAAAATACTGCTTTAGTTGAATAAAAAACCCTTCGGAAAAGAAAAGGAAAGAATGGCTGAGGATAAGTCACTTCTCCACAAACACTAGAGGGCTGTTAAGAGACAATGGCAGGTTGAAGAAAATGAATCATAGCAGGGGTTCAAAAAGGTGGGGAGCAGCCGACTGCATGAGCCCGGCTGAGACAAAAGGACCCTCCTGGGGTTTCTGAAGGCGGTTGGACATTTAGGTTATATGGGGATGATAAGCTTTTATCTATGATAAGCCTGTAGGCTAATCTTTGCTCCTCTTGCAGAAAACAGGACAGTACTTTAAGAAGGCTTTCAGATGACTGAACACCCCTGGTCACAGGCTGCCACAAGAAAGAAGATCTCAGATGACTGAATAACCCTGGTCACAGGCTGCCACAAGAAAGAAGAGCACAAGTCCAAATTCAAATCGGACCTGCTGGGCAGGCCTGGTTGATACCTCGGATGATGCTTCAGCCTAGGACTTGGTCTAGGAGGGAGAACCGCACAGCTCCAGCACAGGGAAGAAGGAAAGGCCCGAGGCGCGATGTCTCAGGGGGTTTGCTTAGAGACCGTAGAAGGCTTGGACCCCCGACACAAACCCTTCCTCCCGTGCGTGCTATTACAGCTAACCCAAACCTAGAGAAATCTGCCTTCCAAGAGACCCACAGCCTCAATCACAGGGATATAAAGCAGGTTCCTCCTACCCTCATGTAGTTTCCATAGACCACAGGAAGTGAAGCGTTCAGTGGAAACTTTCTTTTATAGCAGTCCAGCAACAGCCCCTGCTATAATGAAGGCTGTAAAGCGGCTCATTGTAACTGCTGCTTTCACATGTTCTGAGCTTCCCACCACGCTCCCTTTCTGGCTTGAAACCTTCCAGGGTCTCCATTTAAAGTTTTCCAAAAATTCAGGCAGATTCCCTTCATCCCTGCATTGCAACAGAAAGAAAGAGTCACTTTTCTCTTACGTTGCACATGCACACAGTCCTGGAGCAAAAGATGGCTCAGTTGGAAGGCAGATTTGCTAAGGACAGAGACTTTACTGAGTATTATTTGCATTTCTGTAGCACCAGGAGACCCCAGGCCATTACAGGTGCAGACATCAGTCCTAGTCTTGTTTGCAACCTGCATAGCCAGGACAAAAAGCATTCTCCCTATTCTGGAGATGAGAAATCAAAGCCTGAATTCAGCCGGTCATGCTGACACAGCAAGGCATAGGAATGTACATTTAATGTCAAGCTCCTGAGAACGAAGTTGGAAAGGGTCTTTGGGTTCATCTTGTCCCACTTTCAGCACAGACACAGGTCTTGCTACTCCCAAGCCATTCCACGGAGAGGCTTATCCAGCCTCTGCATGCAAACCTCCGATGAAGCAGAGGCCACACTTTCCCTGGGCAGCTCTTTCCACTGTCCTGCTGTTCTGACAATTAGGAAGCTTTGTCTGAGATTAGGCAAAGCAGGTTTTGATCCAAACACAGACTTAAGTGCATGGAGAAATCAGACTATAAGTCACAGGCCAAAAGAACTGATGAACTCTCTGGCAGAGCCAGGAACCAAATTCCCATTCCCAAGTCTCCAGTCTACCTTCTTACACACAAGCCCAGCTTTTCTCTTCCTCTTCTCCTTTTGCACTGTTGCTTAAACATCTGATGCACTGAAAAGTATGCCCCAGGTGCACCGAGTAGAAAAACACAACCGTCCACTGGACCACACTTAAAGCACAGGTGTATTCTACATCCGTACGCAGAACTAGCTTGGCGTGCACAGGCCCCGATCCTCTGGCTGACTTGGTCGGTGCCCTGCCCAAGGGTCCAAGCATCTCCTTCTCTCTGCTCGTGACGCACGGTCTGATGCCACACATGCTGGTCACAGCAGGGTAGGGCTGGCATCCTAGAAACAGGAGGGGGAATCTCTGGTGTATGGAGCTCAGATGGCAGCGAGGCGCTGTCCCCAGGCCAAGGGCAACGGCAGAATGACAAGCCACCCCAGTGCTCTATGGAAAGAATCACAGGTTTCGTTTCATAATGAAAGGTTATTTACCAAGCCCTGCCACCTCCCACGGCGACAGAGAAAAGCAGCATTCATGAGATATTAGCTCAAGCCACTGGACCCTGGACATGAGGGCATTCAGCCTGGCTGAATCACTGAACATCTGCATAGGCTTCTCATCAGCGAGCCCACGTGTCGGCAAGATAGAGGAGCACGCCTGCCTGCTCCGGGGACAATCTAACTATGCATGCAGAAGCACGCGGTGGGCCTCCTCTGCAAAACAGCTTTGGGGAAAGGATGGTCCATTGCAGGGGCCGAGGCGAGTGTGCAATGCAGGGTCATACTGCAGGGCAAGTGGAGATGGAGGGTGAAGGTGAGAATCACGACCAGTGTGTATGCATCTTGCCTCCATTTGCTCCAGGGAGGGTGGAGATTACACCTCTTAGAGGCAGCAATCTTCACGTTCACATGGACTTCAGCAAGGAGGGTCCAGATTCGAGGGCAGAGGTGCCCAGCAGAGCCACGGGGAAGACAGAGCCAATGGGCAGATGCCCTGGGTGTCGCTGGCGCGCAACAGCATCTCGTGCGTGATGGGGACACAGCATACAGCTGCTGGGGAGACACCACCAGCTTCTTCTCCATCTTGTGTGCGTGTTGATGGGGAGAGGAGCTCACCCTGGAACAACCCATCAGCTCAGAGGGGAGGAGGAGGACAGGCCAGTTATCGGGGGAAATCCTGGCGATATCCCCTGGCGAGCACGCAGCCGTCTGGGGTGGGAAGAACAGGATGTTGGGACCGAGGACATGGAGAGTTTAGGGTCTGCCACGTAAAACAAAAGCGGGGGCAGACACTGAAAAGCATTCGACATCCTCAACTGCTGCTCCCCCCCATGCTCCCCACCCCGCAAGCCCCTGCACCCTGTCGGCCTCCATCAGCCTTGGGGGCCAGAGCATTTCCCAGGCGGGCCAAGGAGCTAGCAGTGAGCTTCCCAGCCCTTTCGCCAGATGGTTCGCTGGGCTGCTCGGGGCATGTCAATACTAGGAAGCCTCCTATTGTTTTCTGTGCTGTGCCAGGCAGCGCCAGGATGGGGGATGGAGCGCAGGGCTGCCGAGTTCCAGGGAATGTCTGGGGTCAGCAGGGCCAGAGCGCTGGAAAACAGATGACTCTCACACGGGTTTCCCCTGCCAGGCCGTGGCGTCACTTAACCCTTTTGCGCGTTCAGGCGCTACGACGCACTGGGAATAGATCAGACGAGGAACCCTGACCCCAGAACAGAGGAGGAAGAAGAGCCGGCTAGACGCAGAAGGCTGGCAGGAAACCAGCCCCAGCAGCCAGAACACCTGCGTGCAACAGGAGATTCCCACGGTGGTTCCCAGTCTCCTCTGGGCTGGGACAACCCCATCCAGGGAAGGGCGAGGAGGTCTGTCCCCTCTCCACCTGGGAGCCTCCCCTTCCAGACCCATGATCCCTTTTTGCAAGCTTGCATAAGCCAAGCAGAGGCAGCGCTGGTACCATCCCCAAGCCAACGGCCCAGAAGGGAGGCGCGCTCGGAGATTAGCGGCGACAGGCAGGTATAAGAAGCTGCAAGCTATTTTCTACCCAGAATGGAGCATGCTGTCCCACATCTCACCACGGTCCTTGTAATCCTGCTCTGGGAAGCCAAAGGCTTTAGATGACCCTAGCCCCATCCTATCCGTGTGCCTTGCAAGCTTGTATGGATTTAGCCTTGGAGAGCTCCCCTGGCAGGCAGGTGCTGTCATCCCCGATTTCCAGAAGGGGAACCAAGGATCAGAGCAGCTAAGTGACTGGTCCAGTCATACAGGAAGCTTTCGGTGGAATAGGGAACAGAGCCGATATCTAGGCCAGGAGCCACTAGGCCCATCTTCCACTCCAGAAGGCCTCCCTCCTACCGAGGATGCTGAAGCAGGGGGAAGAGGGTCTTGGCCGGCTCCATTGGAGCCTGCAGAGAAACACCAGCATAGCGCCACGGCATCGGGGTGCTCCATGGCTGCATACGGCTTGCTCTCCCCCGAGCAAATCCAGCCAGAACAGCGGCCTCACAGGCACGTTTCATAAATCGGTGAGAAAACACATGGGAGTGTCATGAAGTCCTGCAGCCCATGAGGAGCCTCCCGGTGCCAGGAATGGTGAAGGGGTGCCGAGGAGCGAAGGCAAGGCCAGAGAGCATGAGATATACTCAGCTGTTTTTGTCTTTGCTGCGGCAGAGCTCAGCTGCTTGCAAACTAGGGAGCAGAGTCCAAGGTGGACCACATGCTCCCAGGGCGAAGGGGCCTACTGAAGTCCATCAGGGAGGGCAGGCTGCCACCCTATCCCTGCTATCAAGTAGCAGAGTGTGCAGAGCCCGAGGTCTGTCCCTACGGACAGAGAACTGGAGCTGCTTTGGGGGTGGCGTGGCTGGAGAGGAAGAGCTATATTTAAAAGGTCTCCTAAGCCCCCCAGGCTTGCGGAGCCAAGATTTTTAACCTGATGCCCAACCTGAATGTGTTTGTTCTGCGTGCCAGGCTCCCCCGGGGAGGGGAGGGCAGCCTGTCCCCATGGGCTGCAGAGCCCCACGCGGATAGCTAGCAGCTCAGCGTAGTCCTTCCTTCCCCCGTGAACTCACTCTGCGTTGTCACTAAGCGCCTCCCCAGGGAGCTGTGCAGGGCAGGCCCCCAAGGCTGGCTATGACAACCTGACTGCATGCTCCATGGTTTCCCACCCAGGAGGCAGGGCCACCCTGCGGGGCTTAAGGAGGGAACGCCAAGAGAGGAGCTCTGGGATGGGTGGAAATGCATGGCCCCAGACACCTGCCATCTCTCTGTTGAGCCTGTGCTGGGAAGTTTCCCACCTCTGCTGTCCCTGAGCCCATGACAGCTCCTACCCCAGCGAGTCACAGAAGCACCTGGGGGGGCTGCAGGCCTCAGCAGCAGCCCGCTGCCCCCGCCTCCACTCAGCCACAGGAGCGTGCACAGCCCGAGGGGGCAAAATAAACGGGCTGCTCCTTGCAGCCGTGCCCCGAGCAGCAGGCGACGTGGGCACAGGGAGCAGAAGCCATGAAGGAAGGTCTAGAAGGAATTAGGGACCTGTGAAGAGAGAGAAATGCACACAAAGACAGCGGGGGGAGGCTGGAGGGAGCGAGAAAACGAACAAAGGAGGAGAGTGCTGCAGTTGTACAGGCGCAGCAGAGGCGTTAACCCTTCCCAGCCTGGGCTGTGACAGTAAACTAGGACCCACAGTTCTCCCAGCTTTGGATGTGCCTGCTGGCTCCCTGAGCTCCTGCTACCCAGACTCAGCCCTTTGGGACAGACCCAACATATGAAACCACCTCTAAACCCGGCCCCTTTTCTCCTCCCAGGTCCCCAGTCTGGCCCAAGAGTCTGGTTCTTTCTGGACTCGTCATTGCTTTGCGCGCCCAAGAGCTCCGAAATTCCCCAGGCCAGCCTGCCCGAGCACCGGCACCACCCCCGTGCAAGAAGTGACATTTCCCGTAGTCTCCCAGAACTGCCCAATTCCACTGTCCCTTGGGATTCCAGCTCTTCACGGTCCAGGACTCGAAGAAACAACAGGCATGATGGAGTGACAAATTTCGGTGCCACTAGATCTGTCCCTGCCCTGCTGCAAAGATGTTCCTGGGAGAAATGGAACGGCCTGAAACCCATCAGGGTGAAGAGCAAGAGGAGCACCTGAGCAGGAAAGTAGTAGTCCTCATTTAAAAGTTTCACTGCTAAGACTTTCTAGTGCGAGCGTGGCCTTGGGTCTCATCCTTCCTGGGGTGGTTGCGAAACAGAGGCCCTGCCAGGCTGTCTGCTGCAGTCGTTACTAAGAACGGTCCCCAGGGCTAATGCTGCGTTCCCATTAGCACGTAACCTGTGCTCGCACCGGCAGGAATTGTGTGTCTAAGGGCAAGACCCCGGACTTCCCAGGCTTGGGTCAGTGAAGCTGATCATGCAAATTCCCCAAGTGCACACATGCACTAGCCAGTTATGAGGAGCTAGAGATTTGCATATAGCAAAAAGGCAATCTATTTGAATTTACCCAATCATTGCGGGCAGAGAGAGGTGACGCAGCTGCTTTACTCTAGGGAGGATAACAGGAGGGCTATTAACCATCACGTTTCAGGGCAGAAGCAAACTGGGAAGAGGCCAAGGCAAGCCCCCTGCAAGGGGATCCCGGTTCTTTCATCTGAAGCACGTCTCCTCGCAAGGCAGATCCACCCAGGTGCGATTTCAGAACAGGCAGGTAAACCTGCACGCTGCTTTGTCTTGCACATCACAACCCTTTTGGAGCTTCCCTCAGACCGGACTCACCCCAGCTGCTGGGTTCGAGTCCCACCACACTGGATTCATGCACTCTCAAGCATCCCTTGGTCCGAGAAGGTCGCAGTCACAATTCGTTCCTTGACCACTCTGGTCGACTTCCAGGACACAGATTCCTCATTTCTGACGTTATCACAGACATAAGCCCTCAGTCCCCATCTGCCCTGGGCTCCCTGGACCCGTGCTGATGCTTCAGTAGCTCATGCACAGCTCCAACTTCATGGGCAGTTTAGACTAGCAATTTGCCTCTCAGCGATCTGCATAGTCTGCGTCCGCTGCACATGGGCACAGGCTCCGAGGGCTTCCAAACACCAACCCCTCCTTACTTTAGGTAGCACAAGAAATAGAGAGGTCTGGTCAAACTATTTAATATGTACATGCCTGTGGCTGCCTGAGACAGGGACCTTGCCTCTCGCCAAGGGGTAAATTGAACACAGTTTTAGCTTCCACTTGTTCTGGGTAAGAGCAGGTGCACAGGCTGTTACTACAGAGCAGCACGAACAGTCTTCAGGCTTTGGCCCGAGTTCCTTAAGGAGTCCAAGGTCATCCTTCCATCACATGGCTTTTCTTCCAAATTATAGCGTCTCTCTCCTGTGTAGGGAGTTCCCTTCTCTCAGCTGGTCCCCCCAATTAAACCAACCCTTCTGCTAAGCAGCATGCCCCTGTTTCACCTCTTCTGCCCCAGCTTTCTGTGCCTGTGAATTCCCCTAGCTCTCGGGGAGGGGGGTGGTCTGACCCAGGGTTAAACACCTTGCTGCTTTGTTCTGTTCAGGGATTTCCCACGCATTAGGCGCAACTCTCTGTAGAGAGTTTGCAGGAAGCAGCATTTCAGTAGGATGTGGCCACCCCATCATCCCACCTGGATGGGGGCCACAAAGGTTAAGCCACTGTTCAGTGTCCCAGGTCTGGAGACGGGTGAATCACATGCTCTTGGGCTGTGTCCGCACCCCCCACCCCACCCGAGGCGTTCAGCATCACGCACTGAACAAGCTCAGAGCTGACAGCGCCGATGCAGACAAGCAGATGTTCTCCAAGACATCACACCCTGTTCTAGCTAAGTTGTGGTGAGGACTCACTTGCCACCCCCCAGCCAAGGCAAGGCTAAAAAGCATGCTACGCTGAGCGAGGCTGCAGCCCATGGTTTAGCTCTGAGCAGGCACAACACCCTGGCTCCAGGTGAGAGACCAGAGGAAAAGGGATCCTGCTTTGAAACAGAGCTAAAAGGAGCCACCCAAAACAGAGGAAGGAGAAGCATCTACTTGCCCAAGCTGGGACTGCAGGAGAGAGGAAAACAGACCAGGCCGCCTGATCTAACAGGCATCACTGGAGCAAATAGGCAGAGACAATCTCCAAGGCAGCTTTTCCCTGCAACTGTTCAAACCGTCATTGAATTCTGCCCCTGGATCTGGCCCTGCAATCTGTTCCAGGCAGCCAAATCTCCATCCCAGGGGGTCCTGGATTTCATCGTCATCTGCCTCCCCTGCAGAAGAACCCAGACTCTAGCAACGTCCTTGCTCGCTGATCTCCCCACACCGTGGTCGAGCATTTTGTAAGTTGAGAACTACACTGTTTGAGAAAGGAGGCGAGGCAGGGCCGAGGAGGGAGCCGGCGCACCAGAGCTGAGGGACAGATAGCAGATCTGTGCCGAACTGCCACTCGCCGGCTAGCGATCAGATTAAAGAGACTCTAGGGCTTTCTGAAGCCAGTGTGATCAGTATGAAAACACCGTGGGCAACAGGCTTAGCCTTGTCAGCTCAGCTTTTCTTGTGCTACCATCTTGTGTCAATGAGTTGCCAGCGTGCTAATTTGTGCGGCACTCCTCCCAGAAGCACTGCCATATTTCTCTGCATCGGGGTTTTCTCCTCCAGACACAAGCTGTGTCCCCACACCATCCCTCAGCATGACTCATTTCCCAGGGGGAACACCCCGGCAGGAAAAATAAGCTATAGTGCACTTCCCACGAGGGAGCACAAGGTGTTTCTCTTCCACAGGAGTCTACGCCCGAGCAGAAAATGGCTGCTGAACTCTGCCCGAAGGAGAGCCAAGAGGAGCGGATAGACCCAGACCCCAGTGAACCAATACTACCCCAATCTTGCAGCTAGGGAACGAAGGTGAGTCACCGGGCTTCCAAAAGACCCGCTCTTCTGGGGAGAGCAAGGGGTGCAACTTGTTTTAAGAGGATCATGCTGTAATAAAAGACAGACAAGGCAGAGAAGACAGAGTAAGGATGGACCTAGGACCTTCCTAGAAGTCTAATAGGGTTGGAAGATACAGATACCTGCTGTTCAGAAGATATGGTTTAATCCTCCCTCTCACATGCCTGATCCTCGCACCCACGGGCTGTGCCAGGGCCTTGCGAGTCCAGAGGTCAGTCACCCATGCTCCGCTGCTAGTTCTGCAAAGCTGGCCGAAACACAAGGCACGGTGCTGTTTTTGGGGCCCTCCCAGCTCAGGGGTGCAGCTCCCCCTTTGCCAGCCGAGAAGGTGAATCCTGGACTCCCCGGTGGGTGCGAGGTCCTCTTCTACGTGGACATGCCAAAGCAATCGTCTCGCCCTCTGGATAAGAGATGGAAGGGTAATGGCTGCCCGTGATGGGCGAAGTCAGCGCAATGCCCAAGTCTGCTACCAAGGCAAGTGTCACACATCACAGTTTCAGTGTCTAAAACAGCCAAGTCACAGAGAGTTTTGCTCAAGTCACCTGAATTGAGGGCAAAACCAGACTGATGGAGGAAGAGGAGGGGTTGGCATCATTGTACTAGCATGTTACACCTGCAAGATGCTCCCAGGTGGGTGCTGCTCGTTCTGGCACGGCCCCTGCTCTCTCAAGAAAAACAAGATGCGTTGTTTCGTCGGGGTCTTTTGCCATGCCACTTGGGCCTCACGCTCCTCGCCCTGGCCAACAGTGAAGCTGGGAAGAGCTGCGCTCACGGGAGGTTGCTGTGTTTACTCTCCATCCTGCCCCCTCTCTCCCACCCCAAATACCTGCATTACACCGAGCCGGTTCCTTCTAGACCAGCCGCTGTCCCTGGGCTCCCAGCCAGCCACCCACCAACCCCCTCCCACACAGACCTCAACCAGGCAAGAGACAACCGCAGCACTGGAGCAACACATGCAAAGCTGCTGCTCGCCCGTTTTATCCTTTTCCCACTCCCTCTCAGTCTGTCTTGTCTATTCAGACTGCGAGCTCCCAGGGCAAGATCTGCACTACACTGTACCCGATACGCTGCAGGGCCCCGATCTTCACTGGTCCCTAGGCCATTCCACAGTAAACACAATGAAAATATTTAACCTGCAGACACTCCCGCACGTGTTACCTCTGGACTGGGCCTGCTGAGCACAGGGGAGTTCGATTCAATGCAAATCAGAGATTGTGTGGCCCAGTGACAGGAACAAGGCAAGAAAAACAACGCAGAGGAGGATACGTGCATTTGTTATATAGTATATATAGAAGCATACAGCAGTCCCACGCCCCTCCCTTTTCCTGGTTTCTTGGGTTGCAAGTCTGAGCTGGGGAGGCAGGTTTAAGTACCTGACCGAATGAAACGGAGCCCAAGGCTTTGTCCGGGCTGGGGGATTTTGCACCAGTAGCACTCTGCCTCGCACGCTCCCCCTGGGGAGTTTAGTTCCCAGTGGGAACAGGCACAAATTGAGGCCAAGCCCTTCAAGGCCACTGCACAGTTAAGAGGGAGTTCCACGTACACTACTAACATGGCTGCCCACTTCCAGAGGTGCTGAGCCTCTGCCAGTCCCAGTCAGTGCTCAGAGTTTCCCAAATCAAGCCCTGAATGCATCTACTAGGTGACTTCTTACTCCTGAATTTAATGGAGCCCAACAAACCACGAGCAGGTCACAGCTCATCAGTCCCCGCTGCAATGGGGAACACAGGACACCGCTTCCGAGACCTGGTATCACAGCTCCATTTTCTTTTCCTAGATAGCGCTTACAGGTCCTGAGAGCAAGCAGTCTCCCTGGACTCTGCAGAGCCACAGTCAGGTGGTTCCCAAGCTCTGGGACATTACTTGCTACCGGTTGGGCTTTTGTGACAAGCACTGAACTGTGAAGGAAGCATGTGCTAAAATGGGCTCAATACCTTGCAGTGAGCTTGGACAACTCACTCCACCCTCAGTTTCCCCATTTACAAAATGGGAATAAGGCGTTTCTCCACTGCAGGGATGCAAGGTGTGAAAGCATCTGAGCACCTTGGTCCTACACTAGCAGGGCTCACGAGGCAAGCCTCGCCTGGCTTCACCCCGCTTGAGACTGCCTTCAAAAAAGCAAGGTCCTCCCCTAGTTCTGCACACACCAAAACCAGAGAGGCAGCAGCGAGCATGCTCTGGGGATGCCCCCACCGCCTGGTTGAGAGCAGCCGGGGTGTCTGCAAAGCATCCTGGTTTGGGGCATGCTCCCAAGCCATGCAGAGCTTGCATAGCCAGCCCCTCAGAGCCACAAGACCGCCAGTTCCCGCGTCTCCTCAAGTCAAAGGTCCTGGCTGGCCAGGACGTCGTCTCTGGTGCACGTTCCAATCCACAGCAGCCTGTTGTGCGAACGAAAGGAAGGGGCCAGGAGGTGGCCGGTTGATGCAAGCTGTTGTCTTTGGGCCAAATTCTGCTTTCAGCTGCGTTGATGCACAGCTCCGACGGGCTCCATCGGGGAATCCGGCTCCAAGCACGGTAAGCTGGCACGGGTCCTTAAAAGAGTTGGAAGCTGTTCCCAGAGCAGGGTTTTATCCCCCTCCCTCTGCACTAAATCATCTCGGTCTGGAGAGAGAATCCCCAAGAGAGGCTGCTACTGAGCTTTTATGGCCAGCAAGCTCAAAGGTGATCATTAAGCCATTAGCAGAGGCAACTGCAAAATTAAACAGGAACAAGTTGTTCTAGGCAGCTCCCATCCATCTGATTTGGAGAGAACTTTAAGGGCTGTTCTTGCTCTCGGCAATGACTCCAAGCAACTGGCACGTTACTACGGAGAGAAAACAAAACAGACCACAACACGCAGCGCGGAGCAGATAAAACACAACTGCCACCCAAGACAGCGGCCTTCGAAACAAAAGGGGGTTCGTATTTATTTAGAGCCGTTTCCTGTTTGGGATTTACCTCCAGATCAAGTGGCTGAGGAGGGCAGCTGCGATCACGCGAAAGGAAAGGAACTTCGTTACTTTAAAAGAACACGCCGCCATGTACCGAGAGCTGGGAAGGAAGCAGGTTTTCCACCCCGTGAGGTGCCTGCCCTGATGTGGCCTGGGAAAGTTTTTGAAACCCGAAAACCAAGACCTTTCCAAACTTTTCCAGGAAAAACTAGAGACAGACACTCGACTGGTGTGAATCAGGCAGTCTCCCTCCAAGACAGAGTCCCCGGTCTTACTCAGTCTTGAAACACATCCCAGCTGGGTGCTCCAACCGCTAGGATATTAACTCTTCCTTCTCATTTTGAGCAGAAAATGCAGCCTGGACCCCAGAAACCTCTCCCGTAAAAGGAAAAAAAAAAAAAAAAGCAGGTGGTGTTTTTTCCGTGGAAAGGTTCATTTTTGATGAACTGACTTTTTCCAGGAAAAAAACCAAAAACCCATCTCATGGGAAATGCTCAGACCAGCTCTAGCTGTTAGCAGTCTGAGCAGAGAACCCAGTTGGCTTCTCACTTTTGATGTGCCCCATCTGAGACAGAGGCCGACTCCACAGAGTCAGACTAGGATCACTTCACTTTCAAGTTCTTAGCGCTTTTCCCCCCGCAGGATGCATGGGAAAGGGAAGGGGTTAAGAGGAAGCAGCCCTTGGGCCCATTAGAAAGTTTTTAACCACATGCTGCCAGGAGGAATATCAGTGGGGGAAGCCAAGAG
>NW_005842089.1:986042-989105 GCF_000455745.1 Alligator sinensis
ACACGAGAAAGGGAATACCAGCCTCAGGCTTGACAGCGAAAGCAAATGGAAACGAACGCTAGGCAGGACCAGCTAGAGAGAGAGGTCAATTCTGCACCTCGTCACCTCCATGTTTCAGGCACATCAGTACAAAGGGCCTCTTTCCTTTCACCCGTGACCACCCCCGGGGAACGTTTCCTACAAGCGGCACCTCGCCACTGAGTGACTGCGCCTTGTGTCCATAGATCATGTCCAAACAGGCCAGAGGCCTGCTGCAACACCTGCATCGTGATGTAGCAACAGGCAACAAGAAGCTTTGAGACACGGGCACCCTGCTGAATGCAGAGCGAGGGTCTGCAAACACCTGCGTTCAAGTACGACTGACGCCCAGCCTGGCAGACGTGTTGCAGGTAAGCGCTTCCCCGCTGCTTGAGGTTTCTCAGAAATAAAGCATTAAGCCACAATCCCTTAATGGCAGGTTTATCTTGTGACCACCTTCTAGGGTTGGTTATGGCTAATAATAGCAGCAAAATAAAAACAGACTGACTGACACTGCAGTCAAACACAGAGCATAAATTATCCAGCAGTTAGAACAAGTTCACACCAGGGCTCCTGAGTCCTAGTCCCACCTCTGCCACCAATTTATTGTGCGACCCCGAGTCACATCACTTCCCCGCACCAATATTTCCTCCTTCTGCAAGATGGACAGAACAATGCTGGGCGTTGGTGAAGCGCCACCGTGCCAGCACACGCTCACACTGCTGGTTCGCCGTACCAGGAGTTGTATCTGGAATCAAAGAGGGCCAAGTTTTCAGCTCAGGAGCCGAGGCCCAACCCTCACAGGATCAGCAGCAGTCATGGGTGATGCTGCCTGCCAACCTGCTGAGCTTCCAAACACCGGTCATTAGGGTCCAAACCAACCTCTGCGGAAGTCAAGGGACATTCCCAGACTTCCTTAGGGTTATATCAGGCCTGCAGCCAACGGAACGGCCTGACACTAGCTTATTCACTTTATATTTTTGCATAGGTGGTTTCCTGCTGGGTTGAGGTTCTCTCGCCAGGCTCTTTTCCAGCTAAGGGTCACTTTGTCACCAGACTGACTGGCAGGCAGCGCGGGATGGCTCAGAGCGGCCCGAGCTTTTGCAGGTGACAATCAACCGTCAGACTGTCAGGATGGACGCTAGCACAGAGTCCACTCCTAGCAGCATAGCTGCTTGTGGCCTGTGAAAGCTGCCCTGCCCGACCTCAGGACAGCACAGCCAAGCACCTCTGCAATATCTGACTGGCGGAGACTCTATTCAGGGGCACAATGCTGAAAAATTAACTCCCTCAAAACAATCGTCTGCTCTGAGCCTTCCCTTCGCTGTCGGCACGCAGAAGTGTTAAAACGGGGAGGCCAACGTGTGCCTCTGCACACTTCAAAAGGAAACATGCTGCATTGTGCACGCACTCACAAAAAGAGATCAAAACCGAATCCAGTCTGCTCCTCGGCTTGCTCATTTTCTCAGTCACCCGGGCACCATTTAGTCTCCTTTGCTGCCTATACCCATTGCTGAGCCTGAAGACTACACTTTGTAATTAGTGGTTTGAGAGGGGGGAAGTTTCTAAAATAAAAAAGACACAAGCTATTCTTGTTGTTTTATTGAGAATGCCTCCTACTCCACGTATAATTTCTGAACTAGCCATCCATTTTTTATAACCATCTACCCTGCAATTTCTGTACAGCAAGAAGATAGGAGAGAGAAAGAGAATTAGATTTAACCATTAGAACTGTCATGGATCAAGATTTTGCCAGACAACAGGAAGCGTTGTGGGGTGCCTTTATCTCATTTCTTAATGCAAAATAAAGGCAAGTGGGGGAGCTACCGGAGCCCACAGCAAACGGGATCTTTGTGGCAGGGTCAGGACCTGTTATTGCTAGTGCAAACACTTACGCACACAAGTGGTCCTACTGATTTCAAGAGGATTAGTCGTGCACCCGCAGTCTGCTGGACCAAAGCCTGCACGCGATTAGACCGAGGTGACCCTCCTGCCAACCAGCTCTCCGCAGGAGGGGCGGCAGAGGGGACTTCAAATGTGTTGAAAGGAACCGAGCTGTAAAACGGCCTCTTCCTGACCGCTGGAGGTTATGACTGTACGCGATCCTCAAGACGCACGCATGGATGCTCCTCTTTGCTTCCGTCAGCTGTCCCATTGAAACAAGTGAAGTTACACGCGCACGCACAGGCGGACAGAACCAGGGGCTAATCCTGGTTTTCTTCTCCCTCCCAAGCGAGAAATGCTTCTTAAAAAAGAAAAAAAAAAAATCTCTGCAATCTGGCCCCTTAGCAGTTCCACTTCAGGCCGCTCCCGCAAAGCGCCAAAGCCAGAGGTCACACCCCAAAAACTCCCTATCAAGAATTTAAGTGGTCAAACCCGACACCTGCCTCCAGAACATCCTTCGTGCCCCGAAACCACGGTACGGCCCATCTCTCCTCGCGCCCCGAAACCACGGTACAGCCCATCTCTCGCATCCTGGCGTGACGCACAAGAAAGGGGTTTCTTTCCACTGCCCATCAGAAAAAATGAAAGGGATTTAAAACCACCGCCCGCCGCCTGTCCCTGTGGGTTCAGAGCCCTAAGCTACCGGGCCACAGTTACTCAGGGCAGGTTGCGCGGAGGGGGCTCAAGAACTCAGCAGGGTTCATTGGGGGGGCTTTAATGTGCTTAGCCTGGCTTTCTCGGGAGGACGCAAGCGGCTCGCAGGAGAGGGACGGGGTCAACCTTGGCTTGTAAAGAGATGCCGAGGGAGGCGGGCGAGGAGAGTCACAAGCGCAGCAGCCGCTTGGGCGAAAGCAACCACAGCAGCAGGGAGGAGCGGGCGGATGACAACCGGAACACCCCCGGGAGCCCCCTGTTTTGTCTCCGCTTGTCCCAAGCCACCTCCGCCACCGAGGGGCCCCTGGGGGCAGAGTGGCGGGGCTCCTGCCGCTCTCCCGGGCCCTCCCCACGGACAAGGAGGGCTGGGGGAGCTCGGGAGGTGCCCCCCCCGCTCCAGGCCGCTCCGTCGCCCCGGCCCAGGCTTTGTCCGGCGGGCGCTCGGCC
>NW_005842089.1:989351-996415 GCF_000455745.1 Alligator sinensis
CCCCCCCCTCCCTCCGCTCCGCTCTCCTCCCGGCTAGTGCGGGCTTGGTGTGAGACCCCCCTCCCCACTCGCGGTGGGACCCCGCCACCTGCCCCGCGTCCCTTCGGCTGCATTGCTCCTCGTTGTGTCGCCTGCCCGCACTGAGACCAGCCCAGCTCCGGCCTCCACTTACCCGGCTGCAGCCTGAGCCCATTGCCTCTCCTTGTGTCGCCTGCCCGCACTGAGACCAGCCCAGCTCCGCCCCCGCTGGAAGCGCCCTTCCAGGAGCTGGAGGCTGCTCTTCAATCCCAGCCCCAGACTAAATCGACCCATTTCCCTCAGTGGTTCCTCGCCAGTCCTGGCCCCCAGCCCCCCAACCATTTTTGTTGCCCTCCGCTGGACTCCCTCCACATCCTTCTGTGGTGGGGGGCCCAGGCGTGGCCGCACCGGTGCTGAATAGAGGGGAAATGGCTGGCCTCCCGCTGCTGGAAACACTCCTACTAATGTAATTTCGTCCTTCCGCTGCACGTACCCCAGGATACATCCCCGGGGTGGGTGCAGCTGTTCCCAAATGCAAGCGCCTTCCTCCGCTTCCACGGATGCTGCTTTCATCCTGGTGAGCAGCGGGCAGCGGTGTCGCGCGGGGGTCGGTGCTCAGTCCAGTGCTTTTCAACATCCTTAAGAGCGATTTGGATGTGGGGGCGAAGAGCTCACTCGCCGTGTTTGCGGACGGCACCAAGTTATGGGGGAGCGTGGTCACGCTTGAAGACAGGCTACAGATACAGGGGGACCTGGACAGGCTGGCAAATTGGGCGGGTGGGAACCTGATGAAGTTCAACGTCCGGAAATGTAAAGTGCTGCACCTTGGGACGAGCAATCCCCAACGCACCTACAGGCTTGGCCGCACCAAACTGGCTAGCGCCACGCGTGAAAAGGACCCCGGGGTAATAATAGACCACAGTACGAATATGAGCCGGCAGTGCGATGCTGTAGCCAGTAGGACGAACAATACTCTGGCGTGCATCAATCGATGCATCTCCAGCAAAGCCAAGGAGGTGATTCTTCCACTCTACTCGGCACCGGTGAGACCGCGGCTGGAGGACCGCGTCCAGTGCTGGGTGCCTCATTTTAACAAGGATGAGGACAAGCTTGAGAGAGTCCAAAGAACAGCCACTGTATGATCAGAGTCTTAAAAGGCAAGCCATACGAGGAAAGGCCGAGGGACCTGGGACTCTTTCAGCCTGAAAAAAAAAGGCTGAGAGGGGACCTGGTAGCAGTTTGCCACTGCACTGGGGAGGACACGAAGGGCTCGGTGAGCAACTGTTCACCAGGGCACCCGAGGGGAAAACCAGGAGTAACAGCCACGAACTCCTGGCTCAACATTAGAAAAAACTTCTTCACGGTCAGGGTGTCCAGACTATGGAATAAGCTCCCTCCGGAGGTGGTGCTATCGCCTACCCTGGAAATCTTCAAGAGGAGACTAGACACTCACCTCGCTGGGGTCACCTGGCCCCCAGTTGTCTTTCCTGCCTAATGCAGGGGGCTGGACCTGATGATCTTCCGAGGTCCCTTCCGGCCTTACAATCTATGACTCTATGAAAGCCAAGTCCCATGGTACCACTGAGGGCGCAGATTCAGGCAAAGAAAACCCTGGGGCGGTCCTTGATTTGTAGGCTGGTGGCAAATAACGAGCTCTCCAAAAAGGCAGCGGGCAGTAGCCGATTCCACTCCTTGCACCCATGTGGCAGGTGTGTCACTTGAAAGGGGATTTTGCAGGTGTAGGGATGCCAGCCCCCCATCAGCGTGCACACGTAAGCAGCCGTAGGGCTACTGCTCACAAGTAAGTAGGGTATACTGGGCGTGCAGGTGCCGGGCTCTGTCTGAGCGTACCCTGGGTGGGAGCCAGTCGCTGTATTTAGCCAGGGATGATCCTGCCTTGAGCAGGGCCCTGGACTACATGACCTCAACAGCTCACCCGTCCAGCCCCACTGTGATCCTTTCTGCCTGACGAAGGCCTATAACAAGTGGCGGTTAGACTCTGGAAGAGAAGGGGCCTTCCCCTGTTTTAGCCCCAACTGCTAAGTGGTCAAGGCAGTGGTTTTCAACCTCTTTTCATTTGCAGACCCATTTGGAGATTTCAAATGGAGGTGCAGACCCCTTTGACTTGTAAGTATGGGTAGTCACATACTTTCAATTGAACGTACTTTTGCTGTCCCCTTAGATGTAGTCTGCGGACCCTGAAAGGTCCACGAGCCAGAGGTTGCAAACCAGTGGGTTGAGGCATATGCCCAAGAACTGGAGACTCAGGTTCTAGGCCCCAGAGTGCTTGAGCCTGATCCTCTCTGACTTCCCAGCACAGTGCTCTGACCCCCAGGTTACACTTGAGGCCACCTTGGAAAATGCCAGCTCTTCGTTTTCACTTTTTGCCTGCAGAAAAATAACAGAGAGGTTTTCCTGTTGCAAAGAGCTCAGAAAGACCACAGCTATGGATTCCTGTTTGAAATCTCTGGGTCTATCTTGTGGATCAGGTTTGTCAGCCTAACGGGGTTAACACTGTGCAGCAGCCTACGGCACCCTTGAAGGAACCTCAAGGCATCCGAGGGTGCTGTGTCACCCTAGTTGATAGTGTATTGGGTTAGACATTTATTTGTCCCTTTTAAAGCTGATCCCTGCCCTCCCCAGGCAGCTTCAGGGGAGGAAATGAGGACTGGGAAGATGTATGGCCCTGTGATGGGGCTACTGGGTCCTAACCTGCACCCTTGCTCCCAGCGGGGCAGAAACCACTGCACTGCAAGCCCTCCAGGGCCTGTTAAATGAGAGGAGAGATGGTCCAATTAAGACCAACCATTTTGAAAGGCTACTAAGTAAGCGTCATGATGCAGGGTTTCGGTCCGTCTCTCACAGTTAGAAAATGACTGTGGGGGAAGATTATCCTGGAAGCAGGACTGGGTGGATATGGCCATATGGCTCCTGGTTTGGCCCTGCAGAGCAGGGCAGCGTGTTCGGTGCTGCTGCCATCCTGGTGTGTTTCCTGCGTAAGCATGGCCTTACTATGTACGAACCCCAACTTCCCACCCCATCAGAGCGCCGTGGGGTGTGCGCTGTAAACACCGAGTCCTTCAAAAGTGTCAGTCACACATACACATCTTGAACATGAGCCAAGGAGTGCCGATTTGCTGTCCACTACTGTTAACAGACAGCAGCGTTACCAAATGTAGATGGTCATTCAGTCATTTTACTGAAAGCTTTGTGCATAACCAGCAGGGAAAGGGAGACTTTGCCCAGAGTGGGGTGCCTCCACCGAGTCCCCCCAAAAATACATCATAGTGCGAGACATCACAGCTGTGGGCCCATGTCACTCGAGGATGATGCTCATGTCTGGGTTTTGCAACAGGTATTAAAATGCTGAAGTGGCCCCTCCAGCGGTAAGACAAAGGAGACTTTCTGGCCCTGCCAGGAACAGCTGCCTCCAGAGCTTCCATCAGGCTTCCAGCTGCAGCAAACAAAACCACGTGCCCTCATGTTATATCACAGAGTGATTAGCTTCCTGGTGGATGATCCAGCTCCCGAGCACATGCTGATCTCCGCTGTCCAGAGCTGCCTGACTCTCTCAGTCAAAGCGTTTGAGATATGTCTTGTGGTCTTTAAGGAATGATAAAAATCCACCGCCCTTACGGAAAACTATGAGCATGCTCATGCTCCATTGGGAGCTTTCGCTGTTCCTGCATCTGGGTTCTATACCTGAGCCTCAGGCCAGCAATGACAGCCAGCTCTGATCTCAGATGCACTTCTGGAGCACGTCAGAAGGCAGGGCAGAGTTGCACCTTGCTTTCATAAGCAATACCTTTGTCAGATGCTTTGGGAGGCAGACAGGGGTAGTCACATGCAGAAGCAGCAACACCAGGAAAGGTGCTCCTCAGAGGCAGCGTTGCCTTGAACTTTAAATCAGAGCAGCATCAAGCCCAGGACGCTGCCTGCCATTCTGTGCTGGGGCACGCTTGCTGGGCATGTCTTTTTATTACGTCCAAGGTGTCTTGTAGGCACTCCTGCTTTACCTAGCCGTGACATCAAGTTACCATCCCGGATCTTGATGCTGATCCTATAAAAATCCCACTGCAGCGCCTTTCTCATCTGAAGGTCTCAAAGCACGTTACAAACACCAATTCACTAATTTACCCAGAAGTGCGGGACGCGTCAGTAAGATGAAGGGATTGCTTTGTTTCCCCCTTTATGGTGAATATGGATGGGGTGGGAAAGAGCACCTCTCTTCGGAGAGGAAATGAGGAACAGCTTTCAATGTGAGTGGCACAGAAAGGGCAGGGCCCAGAGGCTGAACACAGGTGCTGGAACTAGCATTTACCCGGGACGTGAAGGCAACCGCGGCAGGACTGTAGAGAGCCCCTAGGCTCTTTGGGATTGCAAAGGGTCAAGCTCTCAAGGGTTTCCCCCTTCCAGCAGCACAGGCAGGGCATTGGCTCCCTCCTGACTCCGAGGATCTGGGGCTGTTTGGGAGTCACTCGCACCACTTCCTGCAGCACGTGGGAGGGCTGTCACCCAAACACCCACCCAGGCCCAGCTCATTCAGGCCTGCCCGTCTGGAGTTCAGCCTCCACCCCTGATTTTTCGGGCACCACAGATATATCGCGCCAAGCAGCGGTGTCCACAGACACGCCACGCTGTTACAGACTGGCTGCCTCCTGGAAGCAGCGTAGCTGTGTTTGTGGGCCATCGTGGGCTGGCTAATTGCAGATGGGAGGATTACGATCACTTCTTTTGATCTCCGGTAGACGCAGGCCCCATCATTCTGGCATCGAGTCCTGTAGCTGGTCACTCTAGAGCAGTAGTTTTCAACCTTTTTTCATTTGCAGTCCCCTTTGGAAATTTTGATTGGAGGTGCGGGCCCCTTTGGATTGTAAGTGTAGGTATTCACATATTTTTGCCTGATCATAGTCATCTTTCATGGACCCCTTAGACATAGTCTGCAGACCCCCATGGCCCACGGGTTGAAAACCACTGGTCTAGAAGAACGTTTCAGAAAGACGTCTAGTCCCAGAAGGGTAACCAAATGAGTCTGATCCTCCTGCCTTGGAGGATCGAGTCCTGCCACCACTAAGCATTATGGGAATGAGCAGAAGGCTCTTTTCATGGGCTTGGCCATGGAGGACAGCTGGGCATGTGGCTGCTGTCTTCAGTGAGGACGTACAAGTCTTCTCCCCTCGCCAGGTTCAGCAAAGCCTTTGTGACACCTTGGACCCTTCTCTTGTGTTTTCCCTTCCCAGGGACACACTTGTCAGGACCCCAACACTGGCGACACGGAGTCCAGGCTGGCAAGGAACTCGGGGAATGGATGTGAGGGGAGAACAAGAAAACCCCTCTAAGGGATTTGCCTGTGTGTGTCACTCCACCACTCCTTCCATCCCAGCTCTTCTGGCCTGCCCTTTGCTGGGATTACAGCGGGCGGGAGGTAGGTGACTGCTCAGAGCACAGGACCGGGCCCAGGGCCATGGCTGGCAGAAGCACTGACTTGTTTCAATAAGAGGCCTGAGGAACTTGAATCCTATTTGGGCCCCAGGAAATGCATTTGCTGGCTGGAGCCCACAGACACGTCTTCTGCACATGGGTGCAGGGCACCCTACTGCAGCAGCTGGGGTGTGGTTTAGAGAGGGGCTGGGTGCCTGAAGCTCCCACTGTTATCCTCTGTAGCAGAGGGGGCACGGCAGCTCTCAGCCTCAGCTGGGACGTGCCTAGGGCTGGGCTCTCTCCAAATTCTGGCTCTTGTGCCTGCTTGAGACTTGCCCATGGCAAAATCCACCTCCTCCTCCCCCAAGGCCAAACCAGGGAGGAAAGCACCAGGGAGCTGGAAAAGCAGGGGAGAAACTGCCCCACGGCTGAGCCAGGAGGCAGCAGCATGTTGGGGTACAGGGCTGGTTCTCAGGGAGTGGTGGGGAGACAGGACAACCAGGCTGGGTGCTGTTGGAAAGGGCTGATTTCTGGCCATTAAGGTACAAAGTCTGCCCTTTTACCCATGCAGCTTGGAAGGGCGGAGGGAGACACGCTCCAGAGCTCGGTCTCAGTCCCTTTCAGGCCAGATCTGCCCGAGAAAAGGCCAGGAGCCAGGCCGAGTCTGCGTCAGACAAGGCTTAGTTACTCCCACCGTGGATCTGAACCAGTGGGACAGCCCAGTACTTTGTTCTCAGCCTCTGAGCCATCCAGCACCCCTACGAGATGTCACTTAGCCTGGGACCCTGCCTGGGGAGATCCAGGTCTAGGTCTAACCAGTGGGACAACCTCATCCTTTTCATTTTCCTATGTCACTAGGTGGCAGAAGCAGCACGACTGAAAGGCAGGTGTTCTCGGAAACACCCAGCAGATGGTCCAGGAGCCTTAGGGCACAGCTGCAGGGGGGGTGGGGAGAAGTCTTCCTCTCCTCTGGGGGAGGGTGTCCCGAGGTGGCGGTGGGGGTCCTGGACACACATGTGTGCATGTTAAAACAGGGACTCTCCCCACCCAGCCGTACCTGGGAGATGCAAACGGAAACCTTGGGGGATCCAGGAAGGAGATGGTGGGAGCAGGAGGAGAGAGCCAGGGGGTGCGGAGGGCCGAGGAGCCTGTGCTGAGCGTGCATTGGAAGGTGGGGGGAGCAGGCAGCAGGCCCAGGGAGGCCGGGAGTTCCCAGGCTGGGGGCAGGCGGGGAAAGGAAGGAGCCTAGGGAGGACTGGAGCTGTGGAGCGAGGAGGAGGCTGCTGGACTGGGCATGAAGGCGGGCAGTGTCAGGGCTGCCCCCATGCCCCACACTCGTCCCCTCCCAGCCAGGCGGGAGCGTGGCCTGCTGGATCCCACTGCTGCCCCTGACTCTGGCCCTTCGCGGCAGCACTTGGGCCACGTGCGGAGGCTGCCAGGCGCAAGGGCGCAACCCTGGTGTAGCGGCACGGTGCCAGGTGTGGGATGGGGGCGGGTGGACCCCCCCTCTTGGCCCCAGCCCCAGGCCGGACAGGGGCAGGAGTCACCCCTGCCTCGCACCCCGCAGCCTGCACTACACCGGCCGGCCAGCAGGGGGGTGCGGCGGGGCGGCCCGGCGCCTTCAC
>NW_005842089.1:996442-1012713 GCF_000455745.1 Alligator sinensis
CATGGGGGCGTCAGTGCGGGGGGGGGGGCGGGTCTATGTTAATCTGGCCCCGCCCCCGCACAGCTGCTTCCAGCTGCTAGCCGCGCGGCCGGACTCCGCTCCCGGGACATGTGCGCAGCCCGCGCCCGCCGCACCTAGGACCGCTCCGCTCCAGCATGTCCCTGCCCAGAGGTGGGTGAGCCGGACCCGGGCCGGGGCCGGGGGTGGGGGGAGGGAGTCGCCCCTGGCCCGCGCTGCGCCCTCTGCTCCAGCCGGGAGGGTCCCCTGCCAGCCTGGCTGGTGCCCAGAGGTGGCAGGAGCAGGAGGGGACCTGGCATGTCTGGCCCCGGGGAGCTCCGCCTTGTGCATCAGCGCGCGGGGGGACGTGTCCTGATGCGGTCGCGCTGGGGCTGTGGTGCGCGCAGGGGAGCCGTGCGTTGGAGGAGCTGGGCTGCACGGAGTCATTAAGTCTTATGTAAAGTGGGAAGAGCAGAGGCCAGCTGTTGTTGCCCAATCTTCCCTGCACAAGTGTCCTGCTGTCTGCCAGAAAGTGCCGGCAGGTAGCTCCCTCGGCCAGCCATCATTTGCGCGGAGCCAAGAGCGTGGCGGGCGCTTTCTGAGCAGCGAGGTGAACTGGAGCCCCGTCCCAGAGACCTGAGCATCCACAATCCTGTGCCATCACTTGCACCTCCCTAGTTTGGGAGGTATGGCCGAGGGCAAGCCGTAACCTGGCAGGGGAAATACCATGCATCCGTGTCCAAGAAAGCAGTTTTCCTCAACCGCTTTGCAGGAGAACTGCTCTTCTGGCGTGGTCCAGCACCCACCAAGGTGCAGCAGCTTTAAGCCCAGTTTATGGAAATGGGAGTCCCCTCCCTTGCTGGCTCCAAGGGCCTTATGGCTAAGGGCAAGCAAAACTTGGGGGCATCCGAACCCCGAGCCTCCAGGCTTGGACCTGCACGTAGGATGCCTGCCGAAGGTGGCATCTGAAGCCTCACGTGGGGTGGAGGATGTTTGCCAGTAGCAGGGCCAGTCATGGCTCTGGACAGACTCACAGATTTGGAATCGATTTGGCTGATTTGGATCGGGACATGAAAAATCCTCCTTTAAAAAAAAAAAAAATCAAAAAAATCACTTGCGCGCTTAGCTGCCATCACTTGCGTGCTTAATCTCTGACTGGTCCTGCTGACCTGCGTGTGATGAACGTTTGCACCAAGTTGCCTGTCTTCACAGAGAGCATTGCACAGATTTTCAGGGTTTTGTGCTTTTGCGGGCTGACCACAGTGATTTTTTTGGTCGAAGAGAGAAACTAGACATTTCAGCAGATGGGCTGCGTGCTTTTTCCGTCTGTGGCTGAGAGGCCGCGAATGTTAGAGGGTCTAGAACGAGGGAGGCTGACGCTGCAGATCTAGCTGGGAAAGTTTAGACAAAACTAAACCTGAGCTGGTAACAGCATGTGGAGCTCAGCCTGATCAGCTGCAAAAAGTTCTCTCGGCAGTGGGAGAAATAAAAGTGCTGTAATACTCATTTTAAAGGCGACGTTGTGGCCTGTCAAGGTTTGAGTTCTTGTCAAGACCCGCTTAACGTGCCTCTTCAGGGGACCTGGGGCATCCGCCTTGTCCCTGCTGGCATCAGTCTGTAACCGGCGTTTTCATAAATCCATTCCAGTGTCCTGTCCTGCATCGTTACAATGAGGCAAAATCCTTATTTTTGTGTGCTTTAAAAAGAAAACAGTGCTTTTAAAAGCGCTTTAAAAAGCGAATGGTCTCAAGTTGCAGCACAGGAGGTTTCGGTTGGATATTAGGAGGAACTTTCTGATGGGCAGGGTAGTGAAGCACTGCAACAGGTTACCCAGAGAGGTGGCGGAAGCTCCATCCTTGGAGGTTTTTAAGGCCCAGCTTGGCAAATCCTGGCAGGGATGATATAATTAGAGCTGGTCCTGCTTTGAGCAGGGGGTTGGACTAGATGTGACCTCCCGAGGTCCCTTCCAACCTGAATGTCTATGCTTCTATGAATTTGAGCCAAATCAGGGGCCAGCCGGGATGGTTTGCCTTTCAACCCTAAAGATTTGTTTGCCTGTCCTAATTGAAGTGTCAGCTCAAAAACATGATGATGATCAGAAATGCAATGAAAAGGGGCTCAGGCTCTTCACAGTTGCCTTGCATGAATAGGTCAGTGGGGGAAATGACAGCAAACTTCTGTCTCCGGGGGGCGCAAATCATGCTTGCAGCTTCATAAAGTTTGGGGCTAACTTTGTACGTCGTTTTGGTGGTGGGCTGGGCGCCGTGTGATGTAGCTTCAGGGGGTGCGATCACATGGGCCGAGGAGGAAATGCAGGGGCAGAGCCGGCCCTCCCGAGCTCTCGTGTATGTTTTGGATGGAGCGGCGCTCAATCCGTGAGCTCTGGTGCACGTTGACCGAAGTGTGTCTGTCAGGCCTTACCTGCACTTCCTTTAGCGCCCGCATTGCATCGGGCTGACTGTGTGTAATGGCTGGTATTATTTATGTGGCGTCAGCGTGTGCTTCGTGCCTTGCCTCTGAGTAAGAAGACAAGGTCCCTGGCCTGAGGGGATCGCGTTCTGGTGAGGCAGCTGACATAATGGGAGGTTAGAAGATCGCTGCGGAGGAAAAGAAAGGGAGCGGGGCATGTCGGGAAGGAAAGCAGCATGTGGACGATGGTCCTGGGCATCCTCTTGTCTAATGAAATACAAGGGTGGGAGCAGGCAGATTGCTCCTGTCCTGTGATCAGTGCCGGATACTCCTGAGCTTCAGTGGCTGCTGCTTATGTCACGGGAATAAACTGGATTCAGGTTTTTGGGGGACTTTCCTTCCTCAGGGCTGATGCACAGGAAACTTGGAGTCAGGCCCCATGTGAGTGGGTGAACAACACACGCAGCGTGCCTTTGCTTTAAATGAGCTGCATCTTAAACGGAGGGAATGTGGACTTGTGTTTCCTGTTTGCTGTGTAACCATGGGATGAATCAGCAGCGACATAATGGTGCTGAATGGAGCTGCTGACTCATAAGCAAGAAGCGCATGCTAGCCCTGGCTTCCTGGGTTAAAGGGGTTCAGCCGTGCTGCTGAAAGGGGCAATAATGCCTGGGCCTAGGGCAGGCTGCTTTGCTCGAGTTGCAGGTGGAAGGACGGCAGGCACAGGGACGTGGGGGCTTTTGCTCTGCCGTAAAATACCAGCATCTGCCCCTTGGGGTACGAGCTGCAGACAGGAGCAGGATTCCCGAGGGTCGTCCCCTTGGCAGCGAGGTTTGCTGCCCCTGGAAGGATGTCGAGTGGAGGGGGGCGCGTTGTCTGCAGAACGTGCTCCGTGCTGCTGGCAGGGAGGAGGAGGTTTTGAAACCATCTGGTTTCCAGGCTGCTGGCTGCACACACTGGCTTTGGAGAAGAGCCAGCACCTGCCCCGAACAATTGTGCTGCTAATGTCCTCCCTCTGTGCCGAGCACACGCGTGCAGCCCATTCCTCCTCATCACGCTGAAAGCCTCCGAGCCTTTTCAGATGGTGCAAGCATCTGCTTCTCTTGCCACGCTGCGATGGACGGCTCCATCTCTGTTCAGATCTTCTTCAAGCCTGCGTCTGGCCCGAGCATTTTTCCCCTCTCCTGCTTCCTTTGTTTCCCACTGTGCTGCCCCCAGCTAATGGCCAAAGCATCTGTCGGCTTTGAACACCTCCGCTCCCATGTGCTGGGCACTCCTCCGTGTGCCATCTTCAGCCCTACTTGCTCATGCACGCTTTCCATGTAAAGGCCTGCTGGTTGGGGAGCACAGCTCCACAGCCGTGTGCTGCCGTGTTTGTCTGGTACCGATGGCACCTGGTTTGGGACAACCGCTTTCACCTGGGTAGATTGCACCGGCTGTATGTGCTTTGGTGACAGCCATGGCAGGAGGTGTCCCAAGCTGCCCTCCTGGATGGGCTGAAGCTTCCTCCTGTGCCTCCGGGGAAACTTGCCAAGTGGTGTCTGGCAGAACCAGCTTCCTCTCTGCTTCCCTTTCATGTCACGGCCTGATTAAAACCGAGAGGCAGGCACAGCATCTTTAGCTCCCCGTGGGGATATTTACAGGCACCCCATCCATCTTTGCAATGAGGCGGCTGTGGTTATTCCTGTTCCATCGCAGGATAGTCTTGTACCTCCTGGAGTTTCCTAAGATGTCACGTAACTTTATATGGCTGCGTGACGCTTGCAAATGGAATGATGTTGGGCGAGAGAGCTCTTCCTCCAGCGTGAACCGATCTGCCCAAACCGCTCTGGAGGGAAGCACCTCAGCTCGGTGTGACACCTAATGCTGAGTTCAGCTATCTTTTATTTTTCTTCCCCTCCCTGCCTCCCCTGCAGTGCTGGGGAGCATTTTGGCTTCACCTGCAAAATTGCCAGCGATGATCAGATTGACTCGCCAGGTGGAAGTGAGCTGAGAGTGTGTCCGGATGGGGTGATAAACTTGCCACCTGCTATTTCCAGCTGATCTTGCACGGAAGAGTCTGGCCGTACCAAGATGTGCAAAAGCTTTCTGTAGCCTGAGGTCAGCCTCGGTCTGCTGGGCTGCAGTGATCTGAGGGCGATGGTGAAGTGGACTCTCTCCATCCTGATGTCCTAAGGTGCTGCCACAGCAGGGGGGCACTTTCCAACCTTGCTTTCCAGTGCACCTGCTGAGCTGCGTCCGGCTGCAGACTGAAAGCTTTAAAAGAACAAGCCTAACGTTTCACTTTAACATTTAACATTTTGCTTTAAAAGGATGGGCGGTAAGGCAGGAAGGAGGGCTGGAGGCTTTGTTTGAGCGCTAGATTTACTGTCCTGAGTAATGGCATCCTCAAACTCGCATCGGGGAGGCTGCTCCAAAACCAGGCTTGGTCTAGCTCAGGGGTGGGCAATTATTTTGGGCAGAGGGCTGCTTACTGGGTTATGGCAAGCCACCGAGGGCCGCATGACAGGCAGCCAGGGGCAGATGTATATTAATTTTCTAAATTTTTTAGGGACCTGCGGGCTGGATAGAATGGCCTGGCGGGCCACATTTTGCCCACCCCTGGTCTAGCTGCTTCCATGCAGTGTCCCTGCTTAGCTGGAGGGAGCTGCCTAAGTATTAGCGTGGTTGCTCAGCACTGCTAATTGGCCAGCCTGATGATGAACCTTGCAGATGTGGCCAGGTAGCTTCTGATTTAGGAGGCCACCAGCCTGCAGCAGTAGGCCTGAGAGCTGCTGGGCATGGTAAACAAACTGCGTAGACATGGCCATGTTGCAGCTGGGAGCAGTCCAGCAGTCGGGAAGTCGTGCAGTGAAAACCCCTGTGCTGAGGCAGGATCGCGCCCATCGCAAAGGAGGCAAATGGCATGTGCTCAGGTCCCCTGGAAGCAGATCTTGGCTCCTCTAAAGGCAAGGTTGAAAGCTCCAGCATTGCAATGAGGGGCGGATGCAGCCCTGAGACCCGGGCGGAGGGGGACACCTGCGGTGAGTTCCTGTAGCCCCAGCCACGAGGTAGCAAAAGCCCATTGCTCCTCCTACGGGCTGAAACCGTGCCCCGAGCCCGGAAGGAGTGAGTGGTGCCTGCGAGCCTCTGCTTTGCCAGCCCACGCGTTCTGACTTCCCTTTTTGCGGCTCGGCTCTGAGCACCGGATCTGGCCTTCCTGCTGCCGGGGGCCTCTGCCGGGAGGGAGCATGGTTCTCGCGGTCTGCAAATGACACTAGAGCAGAAGGCTGGAAAAATGTGCAAAGCTATTTTGGTGGGGTGTGCTGGGCTGGGACTCGGCTTATGGAAATACAGCTGCATGAAGACCTGTAACAGGGGAGGGTCTTTGAATGAGCTGCTGCTTCTCTGGTGCCAGGCTCATGTGCGGGGCTGGTCGGGAGATAGCGTCAATGCTCGTTGCCTGGTCCAGCCTGCGCTCCTGTGCCCTGCACCCTGGGGTCTGGTAAGACTCTGGTCTCCACGTGGATGCAGCTGCTGATGCCGTGGATGGGGCTCCTGATCCCACGCTGTTTTTCCTTGCCACTGATACCACCCTGCGGTGCTGCAGGGAAGATCAGGCCAGGGTCTGCAATAGCCAGTGGGGTGGATCCTGAGGCCTTCTTGGTGCCCAGGGCAGGACCTTGCAGATGGCAAATGTACCTGGAGGCCCCGTGCACCACCCAGAACCAGGCATCCCTGTTTTTCAGCTTGACCATAATGCATTGTGGACTTCAGCCCATTCTGGGACCAGCAGCAGCTTCTCTTGCACTTTTCTGCTGCCGTCTCACAGACAATGGCTTGGGAGCCAGTCACCTGCTTCGTTTTGGTGTGGTGACCTTCGCCTTGCGTGGCAATGCTGCATTTCTCCGCACGGTTTTTCGCGGTGGCCATGATGTCGCCCCCGTAGGCTCTGGAGATCGCAGCCCAGGCAGCAGCCCCCGGGGTAGTGAAGCTCCAGCTCTGTTTGATGCTGTGCTCAGCTGTTCACAAAGGTCCGGGAGCTGGAAGTCAGGCCTTTCCAAGGGTCAGGGCTTGTGGTTGCTGCAGTGGCTGTGAAATAGTTGGCAATTATGACCAGAGCTGTCGCGTTGCAAGCCCGGGGGTTTGGTGGGGTTGTTGCCAGCGGTCTGTTTTTGCTGCTACGGCTAATGCATCAGCCTCTGAGGGGCTTTCCTGGGGGAGCGATGCTGGGTGTGCTAGTCCAGGGGGGGATTTTACTTTACTAACCAAGAGATCCTGGGGATTTATGAGACTGGAAGTTGTGCATGGATGCGTGCTTGGCTCTGCCGACCAAAGGCAACCCCTAAGGCAAGGAACAGCAAGCCTTACCCAGGGAGTTTGATGTGTGACATTATCTAACCCTCCTGTTCCCTTCCCACCCTGGCAAGGGAGAACCCGGCTACCCTGGTTTTTGGAGTGCATGAAGCACAAGGCAGCGAAGCCTCTAGTCACGCAGCTTGTCAGTAGGCATCTCTCTGCAGCCCCGGGAAGGACAGGCTGGCAGTGCCCCGCTGCTGGCTTGCATGTCACTGGTCTGCTACCGCTCTGCATGGGAAACGGGGAAGCGTGGTTGATTTGTGTGCTGTCAGGCTCGAGGGGCTGTCGTGACCGCAGCGGGGCCTGAGCTCCGCGGGGGCTCCCCAGGCTCCAGCTGCGCGTCGTGCTGGAATTGGAGCGTGTGATTTACAGAGGCGCGATTTCCAGGGCTGGCGTTTGAGCCCTTTGCTTCTCATTGTGGTCCGAGCATCTCCCCTCCAGTCTCGAGCCTGAAACCGCGGACTCCAGGCAGCGTCTGATTCGTGCTGGGGTGTGAGAGCAGCAGGCTGGGAGAAAAGGTTTCTGCCCTTAATCTACCCCCTGCTTGTGGGGCTGTCACGCCGACTTCGCCATTCAGGAAGCAAGGAGAGGACAGTCCATCAGTGATGCCGGGCACAGAGGCGACAGCCCAGCGGGTGTCAGCTCCGTTGGGAGCTCCCAATGTTGATCAGAGAGAGAAGGGCTGGGCATGAGCACGGCTGCAGAAATACCTGAGCTGGTTCCACCCGCCGCGGCCTCTGCAGGCTCGTGTGTGCCGGGTTAATGGAGCTGGCTAGGTGCCAGCTCTCTCGAGGTAGCTGACGCTGGCTGCCAGGCCAGGGTGGACGGCTCTAGATGTTCGCTCCAGTTAGGCGAGTTTGCTATCTCTGCCACTTGAGCCGACGCCAGATCATAGAGTCGGGTGTGCAGCAGCTGCAAGGAGAGGCAGGATGGGGAGGAGGCCAGACTAAGCCGACAGTATTGTTCGTAGAGCACCCACCCTTCCTCCCTCCATCCCCTCCCTCAAAGAATCCTTATGCTGGAAAGGAAGAAACCTCCCGGGTGCATGGTGCAAGCATTTCCCATCAGAGGTTGCAAACCTCCTGCTGAGGCTTGGCATCAGCACCCGCCAGGCTGTCCAGCTGCTGGCACCAGATAACCTCGCCCGAGCGCGGCCATGTAGCAGCTCCAGGCTGCCGTCTGCCTCAGCATCCAAGGGCCTGTTCTCACTTGCAGAGACTCCCTAGTCTTGGTGACATGCGTCCTTTTTGTATGCCAGGCTCACACGCCGCCACCCGTCTGGCTGCTTTTGAGGTTTCTGGTGATGTCTGGGGGTAGCCTTTGTTGTTGCCGGAAGTCTTTGGCATCCTTGTGCCAAGTACTTCAGCTTCAGGGCTTGGGGTCTGAGCAAAGCATTGGGCCTCCAGGCTGCTGCTTTTCACAGAGAGGTGGGTGCGAAGCAACAGGGTTGCTGGGGGAGAGTCAAGTAGGGGGTTAGACTAGATATGGTCTCCAGATATCTCTTCCAGCCCAACTTTTCTATGATTGCATACGAGCGACATGGGGTAAAGATCCCCGGATGTTGGCAATTGACCTACAGTGATCCCTTCTACTCTGGCTTCCAGCACGGGACCCTCTTCCCTGCAGGAGGGAATTTGAGACATCTTGCCCATATCTTCTCAGACATGCTCAGATGTGAAAGGACGAGCTGCCTTGTACGGTTACACCAAGCCCTCGTCCACAGACGGTTCTTGTACTGATTCAGAGTCCTTTGGGGTTAGGGTGGAAATGTACAGTATTTTTAATAAGTGGCACAGCCCTTTCCTGGGGGATGTTTAAGGTTTAAAGGTGCCTGCATGAGAACGCATTCGTGGAACTAAAGGGTGTTGATATCTGTCCAGAGGGACTTATAAAACCTTGTCTACACTTGGGATTGTAGTGCTTTACTCCATTTTGAAATTGGGCACGATGCACTGACTGCACAATAAATAGCTTGGTAAAAGTGAAGCAGAGTCCTTCTGCAGAGTAAATCTCAGATCCAGGGGAAAGATCCCTCTTATTATCTGGGGAAATGAATACGTGGAACGTGTCCTGCATCTGCTCCCCTGCTCGGTTCAGTGCAAAGTGGATGGTTGCCAGCCGGACTCCCCTTACCACGGAGTACATTTACTACGGGGTAAAACATAGCAGCCACGTCTGCTTGCACATAAAGGGGTGCAAAAGCTGCATGGAGGAGAGTGCTGTGGCAGCATGTTTTGGGGCCCTTCTGATCCTGCCGGAGGTTTCAGAAGGCTTCTCGGAGGGTGGCCAAGGCCTTGGTCAAGCAGTAAATCCATCTCCAAGTGCCAGCGGAGCAATTCATGGTACAAACCAGAGACTGGGGGGGTGGGGAAGGGCTGGCAGGTGGCAGCAGCCCCGTGTCTGATGGCAGATAAACATGCTGGGTCGGACACTCGGGTCAGATGTCTAATGAGTACCTGCAAGCCTGGACTAGCTGGCTGGATGAATCTCTCCATGTGTGTGTGCATCTTCCTGCTATGGATTTATGTGGGGGACAGCTGAGAGAGCAGCTGGCGGTCAAGGAAACCCACCTCGCCAGACCCTGCTCTTTCCCATCCATACCACCAGCTGACGGTGACAGTCGCTCTGCCTGACTCCTCATGCTGGGGTCCTTCGAGCACGTCGCTCTGCACTTAATCTAAGTCCATATCCACTCCCACGGGCTGCACCTTTGCATACGGGAATTTGCTCAGCCAACTAGTATGGCCCGGGGGAAAATGCACCACAGCACAAAGCCTTGTGGGGCTCAGAGGCTAGGTTTCTTCCCCGGCCTCCTGGCGGCTGTCAGGTCATGCAAGCTCAGCAGGATCCGGTTGGGTTGGGACCTGGAAGGGCGACTTCAAGTCGGCACGGCAGGAAATGGAGTTTGGGGTTAGGGGGGAAGTCCCTCTGACTCAGGGCTGAGCCAGTGCCCCAGCATGCCCTGCCTCCGAGGAGAAACATCGCCTCTAAGATGAGCTGCAGAAGCGGAGCTCTTTACGGCTCCTCGCTAGAAAACGACGTAGCTCTTTTCCTACGAGGCAGATGTGCCGATCCTGAAGTCTCTTAAGAAACCGCTGTGCGCCCGATCACGTTTCCTCTCCTATTTAAAGTGGTTGTGGGGAGGGGGGGGTGGGCTTCCCTCCTCTCCAGCGTGTTGCATTTTAGCAGCGCACGAGGGATTTGCAACCATCCCTTCTTGCACCTTGCACTGCAACCCTCCGAGATGCTTTGGCAGGTGCCTTTGCAATGCAGGGTCTTGACCACGAGCCGACTCTGTGGCCCTGTGGGGAGAAACCCAGGCTAGTGGAGCCATCGGACTAGGCCAGAGCCTCCTCCATCTCGGCCGCACAAGCCGCTTCTGAATGGCTGCTGGATTTGCGACGTGCCCTGGTGTCTCGGCAGGCTCCGATTGGCCCGCTCCGTCTCCCGTGCATTTGCCCATTTAACTCGCACCCTGTCAGCAAGCTCCGCTTCCTGTTGACTCCTGTTCCCGATTGGTCGGCGAGCACAGTGTTCATAGAAACCAAATAAAGCAAGGGTATAAAAGGCGGTGGCAGGCGGCGCGTGGGTGGCGAGCTTGTGAATGGGATCTGGGAGGCCTGTGTAGAAAACCCGCTCCCGGGTTAGCCCTGTCTTGCCGTGTTTCTGTGCGCTGCGCTGCGTGACCTCTGCCTGTGTGCTAATGACGTGTGTACGCTGGCAGCCGTGGTGTTTGATTTCCAGATTACTGCTCTCCAGCCCGGACTTTTCCTGTGTTAACTCTTTAGTGCCTCTTTTTAACCTGGCTGGATTGTGCTGGCGTCAGTGAGGGGCGCGGTGCGCGCTCAGGCTGGGAGCAGCTGGCACTGGTCTCCTGGCGTGTGCCGTGGTGCTGGGCACAGCTGGGATGCCTGGTGGGGTGCTGTGCACCCCAAGAGCCAAGCATTTGCAATTGCCTCCGGACTAGCAGTGCAGTCAAACCGTGCTTCGACCCAAGGAGTGCCTCTTTGGAGGCTGAGTTGATCTTAGTTGCTGCCTTGTTCAGCTGGAGACAGCAGCAGGGAACTGGGGAGTAAATGCGGTGAGGGGAGAAGGTGGCTTCTACGGGAGCCGGGTGAAAACTGCAAGAATGGCCCTCTGAATCCGCCGTATTGGCGTCAGCACGCACACCTCCCCTGCCCGGAGCACCCTTAGCTGGTCTCCGTCCAGAGTGTGCTCCTCCCCAGCATCCCCACTCGAGTCTGCACTGGGCTGTCTGACCACAAAGCACTTTGTGTGATATGTGGATTTCCCTGCTCCCTTCCTCCCCGGGGGTTTTGCATGGGGTTTCCCTTAGGCGGGTACCGCATGTCACAACCTTACGGAAGCAAGCCAGCGTGAGCTTCCCTTCTCTGCTCAGGATTTGATGCCTGTGTGCCCCATCCACCCCGTCCCTGGGCTCACGTTCTGCTCTGTGGATGCCTCTGGGCTGACGCTGCTAAACCTGAGATTAGTTTATAGGGCTGGCATCTTGCTTTTAAGGGAAACACCTCCTGCCAGGCACGCTGGGGGCGGCAGGCTGCAGTCCAACGATTTGGTGTGGAGTCCCAGCCTGCAAGAGCTTGACCCAGGATGCATGCGTGACATGTTAGGGCTTGTCCATCTGAGGAGAAGCCCGTTTCCTTCCAACGGGGTGGTGGCTGTTTAGCTGAGGCTTGACAGAGCTGTACCTGCCCGCTGCACCAGGGAAGATCATTTGGTTAAACTGATTTGAGAGGCAAGAACCAAGGAAGTTTTCTAATGGGCAGGTCTCTCCTTCCCCCTCTCCTCTCTCACTGGAATAACTTGATGTGACAGGGCTCTGTGGCCCAGGGCTTGATGTTGGATTTGGAAATGCACCAAAGCATTCAAACTGTGCATCCTACCACTGACCTGCAGGTAGGGCCCTGACTGAAGAAGGACCCCATTACCTGCATGCATGGTCATGCCTAGGACTCTGTTGTGCTACGAGTCACAGAGCAGTGTCCGTCTCAGCTTCTGTTGCCTCGTTGCTGGCGGGTTGAAAAGGCTGAGGTGACTGCAGAGCTTTGTAGGGCTGTGTCTCCGAGACACTGTCCTCTGAGGCCGGAGACAACGGATGGGCATGGATGACGGTTCACAAGTGTGAAGGTGTCTGTATCAGGAGAATTGGACTATGGCTTGCTGCCCCCCTCCCCACCCACTGCTGTAACAGTCTCAGCTAAAAAACTGTTCACTTGAGGCAAGCTCTGCATCTCTCCTGCTTTCCTTGCCGGTCTCCTTGGCCCCTCCGTGCTGGAGATGTTCCCTTGATCAGAAGAGCAATGGTAAAAATGTCTCCCCAGCCTTGTGCTCAGGTGGGGCGGACGGGGGAACCTGTGAAGACTTCCAGGAACTTATTGCTTCTGGTGAGCTTTCTCCCATAGTACTCGCATACCTGCAAGAGCAGGAGCTTTTCTACTGTCCCATGCATCCTCCCAGTTTGTCCTGGGGCCTGTTGTTGCTTGTGGTAATGCACAGACTCGCTTGGTCTTATGGTCCCCAGGCTGAGTTTGCAAAACTTGAAGCTGTTGGAGAACAAACTGGGATGTGGAAACAGTGCGTGCTTTGCTCGGGAGCTGCTGAGAGGCAATAAGCCAGATTTATAATCCCAGAGGGGAACATCTCTGCAGGGTCAATGCAGCTGCCTTCTGCATTCTTGGGGTGGAAATGGCTGTTCCAAGAAAGGGCCTGTCTGAGCTGCTTGCCCAGACAGACACCTGCACTTGCTTTGCTTTACCTCCGACCTGCTTCCCGAGAGGCAGCTGCAGATGGTCAGGGCTGGCTCTTTGTCACTGGATTCGATGTCCCGGAGCAGGTGGCCGATCCGTTTTTACACTTCTAGTTCCGACGGGAACTGTTCCTTCCGTGTGTTTTGGAAGGCTTCAAGATCTCTTGTTGCTGCTCTGGGCTGTCTTTCACAGCCCGAGCCCCACTTGTAACAGGTGTCAGTCTCAACCAGTGCTTTGAGATGCCGTCAAGGGTGCTGCAGGATGCTACACGATGTTAACGCTGTGGAGCATGCAAACGTGATTCATGAGACACCCTGAGATTTTAAATAGGAATCCATAGTTTTAGAAACGCTCTTACCCCCTTGGGTCTTTCCGAGTTCTTTGCAACAGAAAAGCTGCTCTATTATTATTTTCCGTAGCTAAAAATACAAGTGGAAACCTGAGACTTTTTGAGGGGGGCCGTGAGTCTCAAAAGGATGAGGACCACTGGGCTAGGTGAACTCTTTGGTGCAAACAGATGAGTTGCTAGAAAAGATAGTTGTGGGGCGACAAAATCTTTGTGAATCCGGGCGAATCATTTCAGGCCAAACACGAAGGGGAAATTTTTTATAAGCTTTAATACTTGTTTAGAAACTTTTATAGAATTCTGAAGAACGGCCCTGGCTTTTTTTCTTTCCTTTTTAATTAACTATATTGTCTTTACCTTTAAAAATGGAGCTACCTTTTTCATAATAAAGATTTAAACCTCTCCTTGCTTTCCAACAGCAAAAATCCACTTAAAAACATTTATTTGGGCGGGTAGCTGGAGAACTAGATTTCGCCCTGAAATGCAGTGTTTTTTATGTCTTCCCTCTTCTTCAAGGAGCTGACATTTTTCGATTTGGGTTGCGCCCAGAACCGATGCTGTTTTCCTTTAGCCACTGAGCTGAGAAATCAATGATTAACAGCTTTATCTCCTACCCCCGCTCCGCTAAGCCCTTTCCCATCCCTGGGGTTAGGTAGGCAGGGTGTGGATGCATGAGATGGTGCCTGCACTTTCCTCGACTCTCCTGGCTCCTTCTTCTCTTGCGCCTGGGAACAACTGCAATGCTTTTGGGCTGGGTTCCCTTTGCAGCCCTTTGTCTGGTGGCTGCCAGCCAGTCTCCCTGGTGTCTGCAGCCGAGTCGGTGCCTCCTGTGGCTCCGTCCCCCGAGAGCGCTCATAATTCTGAGAATGCTTTTTGCTTTTTAGGCTCAGCTCTGCGCGTGGGGGTGCAAAAAGCACAGAGGCAGGATTTTGCATTTCCAGATTAGATCTCGTGTCAGGTGGGGCCACCGATTGTGGTTTCTTGTCTTCTTTACAATCTTGCCAGCGAGAGGCACTTAGGCCGTGACATGGGTTTGCATTAGGATTGCACTGATGGAGAGGTCGGGTCTTAATCTGCCCAGTGGCTGCCTACACGGTATTTAGGCATGTAACCACGATCCTGTTCTACCCGAGTCCCTGCAAAAACGCTAACGCAGCGCAATGCAGCAGGCAGCGGGATCTCCTTCTCCTCGCTGCCTCGTTGTGACTGTCCTAAGTCTAAGACGGGGTCTTCAGGTGTCAGCTCTTCTCATCCTCAGTCAGTAGCTTCAGATCCTGTCGCGGCCACAGACACCGATGCCTGGAGACATCGCATTAGCAGAGGACGCAGATGCACGGCCCTGTGTTCTGCAGAGCAGGGAGATGGATCGCTGTCGTAGTTCGACGCCGAGTAGAAGGCAGCATAGATTTGCACTTTATAGAGAAACCAGAGCAGATGTGTAGAGCACAAGCTTTCACGAGCTGAAATTCGCTTCATCCAGTGCTATAAAATGATGGACAAAAGCAGCTTTGCTTAGCTGCTGCAGCTGAGATGTTGTTACCTGTCACACCCCTTGCACCCAGGTCGCTTTGCAATTTTTGTATCGGCTCCTGGCACAAAGCCGTTCAACCCTTGGCAGGGGACGGCACCTCCTGTATCCACAGCCGTGTACAAGCTCCAGGCAGGCAGTCCACGCCTCCTAAAGGCATCTGTTTTTCTGATGCAAGTGGGATGCACTCTGAGTTTTGCCAAGACAAGGACTGTATTCCCATCAGAGCCCGGCATGTGCTCCAGCCCTGCAGCTGCAGGAACAACGCTGGGCTTCAGAGCCTCAGCTGTCGTTGCAAACATTTTTTCTCGCCCTCGTGGTTAGCTAGACCATGCGAGTGGAATGTAACCTGTCCAGCAAGGTCTTCCTGGAACTTCAGAAGGACCAAAATAGTAACCCCGAGAGCCATTATCTCCACCCTGTTCATCATAAGGCTGTGTTCACTCTGAAACCTAATGAGGGCCATTTGCATCTCTTTATTAGCAATGATTTGCTGGTCGCTTGGCTGTTGTGCTTATGTCGCCCCTGTGCTGCTTTCAGGTGCCAAAGGCTGCGGCTGCTTTCTGTGCATCTGCCAGAGAGCCAGGTCCCCGCTGACAGCCAGCCTCGGAGCTGCTCTTGGGCACTGTCAGCATGATGAACTGTTACCCTGACCCCGGGGCATATGGGCGCAGCATCTCCAAATAAAACACGAGGGGGTGACTGCGATGGCCTTCTTCCCTTGACTCTTGGATTCGTTCAAAGCTCTCATTAAAAACAGAGGAACTGCAGGATTTCCTCTGCTCTGGTGTGGAGCAAAATGCAGCAGGCCAGCTGCAGGCTTCCGATGCTGCCTGCTGGTGCACGCAGGGCTCGGACTGTGATTGCTGGGTTTCCTCCGTCTGGGGTGTGCACCGACCCCTTCGCTGCCCACAGGTCTGAACGTACCCTGCACACACTGGTGGTGCGTGCCACGCGAGGCAGACGGTGCTCCGAGTGCCTCTTGCTGGGGAGGGCTGGGAGCTCCGCGGCACAGCACGTTGGCTCCCTGCAGCCGTCCGCCTGTCATCAGCAGAGTACATTCACCCTCTGCCTCTGGGCCGAGAGGAGACGGAAATACCCGAGTGAATGTTGCTGTTGCAAGCTCTGGCACTGTGTGTCCGTCGGAGGGCATTGAAATGTAGAGGCTGCGCTCAAGCTGGGCGAGTGACACAGTTCACTAGCAGAGGGTTTGGGTGCAAAAGGGCTCACGCGGTCTGTGCGGTCGCAGGCTCCTGAGATGGAAATACAGCCTCAGCAGCGTGATTTTTCTGCCCTGTAATCACTAAATGACCATAAAATTTCCCAAATGGAATTTACATCATATTTTAATGGGAAGGTCTTTATCCCATTAAGGGCTTAGTGCAGTCCTAGCTAATTCTACTCTTCGGTTCTGCTTGACTTTCCAAAAAAGAAAACCCCAGAAGTCTCCAATTACAGACAGCTCTTATTACTTGTGTTGTGAGAGCCATCGGGTATTTAGGGGTTTTTTTTTTTTAGTGAGTGTGTGTGTGAAGGGAAAAGCCTTCGAAATACAATGATCAGGGCTGGGAAATAAAAGTAGAAGTACATAAATCAAGGTTGGAAGAGCCCCGGAGAGCCGCTGGCATCTTGCCCATTGTAGCCATTCCCCAGTTGTGCACAAAGAGTCTGCGGTGCAGGGCGCTGTGCAAACCCCACCGACGAGCTGCTTGACTTTGCTGTTGTTGCTTTTGGGACCACTTCTGTCATGTAAAGGGTGGGAAAAGGGACCTTTCTTTTCATCCTGATGATGATGGTTCTTTCAGGAGTTATGATTCACAGACGTTGGGGTCGGAAGGGACCTCAATAGATCATCGAGTCCAACCCCCTGCCCTGGGCAGGAAAG
>NW_005842089.1:1013294-1048823 GCF_000455745.1 Alligator sinensis
AAAGAGTGCTGGGGTCAGACACCCCCAGCCGGATGTTTGTCCAGTCTCTTCTTGAAGACCCCCAAGGCAAGGGAGAGCACCACCTCCCTTGGAGCCCATTCCAGATTCTGGCAACCCTCACTGTGAAGAAGTTCTTCCTAATGTCCATCCTAAATCTGCTCTCCGTCAGCATGTGGCCGTTGTTCCTAGTTACTCCAGGTGGTGCCCTAGTAAACGGAGCATCTCCTATTCCCTGCTGCCCTCCCCGGATGAATTTATAGGCGGCCACAAGATCACCTTCTCTTGCAAAGGCTGAAGAGATCTAGGTCCCTCAGTCTCTCTTTGTAGGGCCTTGTCTGCAGGCCTCTGACCATACAAGTGGCCTCCTCTGGACCCTCTTGAGGTTGTCCACATCCCTCCTGAAGTGTGATGCCCAGAACTGGACGCAGTACTCCAACGGCGGCCTGACCAGTGCTGCATAGAGGGGGAGCATCACCTCCCTGGACCTGTTCGTCACGCATCTACTAATGCACGATAAAGTGCAGTGAGCCTTGTGGATCACTTCGTTGCATTGACGACTCATGTTCATCCTGGAGTCGACTATGACTCCGAGATCCCTTTCTGCTGCCAAGAAGGTCGTCCCCCAGCCTGTAAGTGCGTTGGTGGGTCTCTTTGCCCAGGTGCAGCACTTTGCACTTGTCTTTGTTGAACTACATCCTGTTTTCGTTCTGCCCATTTTTCCAACCTGTCCAGATCCACCTGGATCTGTTCGCTACCCTCTGGTGTGTTAACTTTGCCCCGTAATTTGGTATCATCTGCGAACTTGGATACGTATCTCTCAACTGTATGGCCTCCCAAGAGCTGTCTGCAGATTCCAGGTCTAGCTCATCCTCCTGGTGTGGTGGTTTATAGTAGACCCCCACCACTAAGTCCCTTTTCCCATTACCCCCTTGTATCCAGACCCACAGTACCTCGGTTTGGCCCTCCTCTGATCCCATTTTGGTGACAGAGGATGTATATTGCTTCTTAACATAGAGAGCAACCCCCCCCCCCACCCCTTTTTCCCCCACTGTATCCCATCTGTGCAACCTGTAACCCTCAATGCCCACTCCCCAATCGTGAGTAGGGTCCCACCAGGTTTCCTGGGGCTTCTCACCTTGCTGCGAGCCCTGTCTCAGTGTTTCCAACAGCACAATTGTTTGCCACCATTGGTACGGGAAGGGCGGGGGTGCTGGCAGAGCTCTGCTTTAGATCACTTTTGCTGGAGGGTGTGCTCTTCCACTAATTGAGGGCTGCTGGCTGGCGGGAGCAGCGACCTCAAAAGCCCAGAGACCCGATGCTGGAGCAGTTCACAGGGTCAGGCCCTCTTGCCAGCCATGCCCAGCTCTGCCGTGGGCTTGCTCTGACCCTGGGCAAGTCCCTTTCCTCTTCGTCTGCTGCGGTCGATCCATCTGAGACCTGAGACGGGAGGGAAGGTGCTTTCCTCCTGGGGGCTGTTAGTAAAACTCACGGTGCCTTTCGTGTAACGGCTCAGCGAGCAGCGTCCGAGCGCTGCTCCACTTGCTGCTTTCAAGGCTTGGGATCCCTGCTTGAGCTGACACCTCCGGGGCTTGCGACAGTCCTGCTAGGCGTAGAGGCCTGTGCGGTGGCTCTCCTCCAGGACTGCTGCTTCCATTCACTTTGAGACATTTCGGCCTCCTGCTTGCCTGGGACTTGGCCTCGAGGAGACTCATCAGGAGCTTCTGACCTGTCAGAGCACAAGCACCGTTCAGTGAAACCGAAAGGGGCAGGTGCAGATCTGATCGAAGGAAGTGCCGGTTTCCCAGAGCTTGTCATCAAACGGTGGAGCTCGTTGCCACAGGAAGTCGCTGCGAGGGCGAGTACTTGCAAGTTGGGCAGGGAGGGGTTACTCGTGAGCACAGAGAAGATCCCGAGCTAGCGCTGCTTCTAGCAAATCTTGGAGGGGATGCTTTGGGACATTTTTATTTATTTTTTATTATTTTTTAAAATTTAATTTGTATCCAAAGCCAAATTAGCCAAAACTAATTCCAGATCCAAGAGTCCAAAACCGTAAGTGGCCCTACTACTGGCAAACATCCTCTACCTGCACCTGGGGCTTCAGATGTTTCCAAATCCTTTGACAGGCATCCTACTTGCAGGTCCAAGCCTGGAGGCTCGGGGTTCGGTTGCCCCTGAGTTTTGCTTGACCTTGGCCGTAAGACCCTCGGAGCAAGCAAGGGAGGAGACTCCCATTTCCGTAAACTGGGCTTAAACCCGCTGCACCTTGGTGGGTCCTGAACCATGCCAGAAGAGCAGTTCTGCAAAGCGGTTGAGGGAAACTGCCTTCTTGGACACAAATGCATGGTAAGATGCCAGGTTAAGAAGCCACGATGCTTGATCTGAGCCTTCAAGAGGGGATGCTTTGGGACATCTAAGTGGGAGATGGCAAGAGGACTTAATCCTCCCTCTCCCTTCTGCAACACCCAGAGCTGGCACGTGGCAGTGATGGGACACTGAGCTAGAGATACCTAGCAGCTGCCCGACTGGGCCAGATCTGGCATCTAGTTTTGGCAAGCTTAGTTTGACTCTCAAGGCTGGGTATGAAAACCCTGCTGCGGAAAAATAGCCTCACCAGCCTTAAACAGCACTTAAAATCTGAGTGGGCTGTGCTGCTACCTTCATCGCAGGCCTTTCAGTCCGCAAGCGCATCTGTTCCTGGTTAGCCTGCGAATCGGGGGATATTTCCCGAGCCGGTCGCCCGCAAGCTTCTATTCTTGGGGAAGGTAAAAGGAACTGGATGCCGTGTCTTTCCCAGGCCGACTCATGATTGGAAACAAGCAAAGCCACAGCTCGTCTGCCACGAATCTGGCTTCCATCAGGAGTCGGCTTCTGTTGGCCTGGTTGGACAGAGCTGGGGATATAAAAAGGACCTGGCCCTTCTATTTTTTTTTTTTTTTTTTTTGGTATATGCTTATGTGCATGTGTGTGTAGGGGATGGGATATCGAGCCCCCGCGCCCCGCAGCCTCCAACTCCTCCTTCCCTAGTGAAATCCAGGCAGTGGTTTGTCTCTTGCCATCTGAGCCGCGGTGGCGGCTGTTGTCCTTGGAATAGCTGCGGAGCGCCGCGCCGGGACTGGAATGGACCAGCGTTCCCACTGTTTGTTGTGGTAATGGTTGTTAGATGCAGAATTATATATATATCCATTTTTTTTTATTTTTTTTTTTGCATGTCACCTGCAATGTAAAAGAATAGGGGCTCTTTCTTCCTGCTGCCCCCCGCGGGGGTGCGTCTTGGCTAGAGGCAGCGGTCTTGCTGCCTGAGTCCTTCGACAGAAATATCGCCGGGCTCCGCACTCCCCTATCAGCTTCGTTTCGCGCTGGTCGGGTTCTCTTCCACTCCCTCCCCTCTCCCCCCGCTGCAGCAGGCTCCGGCAGCTGGTTTTTCCCTGCTCCAGGGAGCTCCTGTTTCACTGCTGACATGGCTTGCGGGGCGGCTGGCCAGCTCCGAGAGGTGAGGCCAGGCGAGGCCAGGCAAGCCAAATCGCTATGCTTGTGCTGCCTGTCCTAGGGTTGTGAAGCCGTGTCCTGTACGATGCTCGGGGTGCTGCCCCCCGTGTTGACCCCTGGGGCGGCCGAGGCATCATCGGTCCATAGAGCATCCCCGTTTCAATGCAGCGAATCCCTTTTGGGCAGACCCACGACTCGTGTGCAACCCTCATCCGTGCCTTGTGCTGTCTTTCTCCTTCAGCATCCCTGTCCAGACTGGGGCAAGGACCGTGGCGGCTCTTTGCCGCTACACCGGCTTTTCCTAGTAGCATGCAATCCCGTTTTAGTGGGAGCAAGCCCCGCAGGCTAGCGGTCTGGGACCCGTGAAAGCCCGATGACCTGGCAAATGGGCGCTTTCTGGAAGCCAGCGTCGATTTATAAGCATGACGTCGGGCTGGGGCTATGCACGGTGACACCTCTCGAGGAGCGTCCCCTCCAGCTGTCACCTCTCATTGTTTGCTCGTCAGCCCCCACGGCCGGGCTTTGCCCTCGGGGTTAAAGAGCAGGGCCGAACCTGCCTTTCTCGTCCCAGCTCGGGTTTAACGAGCCGCTTTCTGCCGGGACCCCTGCGCAGTGGGATGCTGCACATCGCTGGCTTCCACCATTGGCTCCCCTCCGGCTTCCTGTTTGACGTCACCGGTGACCGGACTGCCGCAGCTGTACAACTGTTGAGCTTTCAAGTGTAACCGGAGCTGAAACCAGCCAAGTTCAGCAGCTGCCTGGGAAGGAGCCCTGCACTCCACCTTCTCCGTCTTTTTCTTTCCTTTTTCCTCCCTGGCTCCCTAGAAAAGCCCTCACATGCTCTGAGTGCGCTGTGCTGCTGCCAGGAGAGAGCTTCGGGGAGGGGGGCCTTGTCCCCGGGACCATGCATTCTCTTTGCAAATAAGCAGCCTTGTTTGCGGCAAGCTCTGTGGCGCTGGATTTCTGCAGCTTCAAGGCGTGCCGTTCCTGTTCTTCATTTCTGGGAAGCCATGGACAAGAAACAAGGTAGATGTTGCAATTTCCAATGCACGTGGTCGGTCGGAGGGGGTAGCGCGTGGGGGGGGAGGATTAAAAAGCTGTTTCTGTCTGTTCGTGCCCCGCAGGTTTTGTCTTGTGTAACCTTGCTCGGAGGGGCTGCATTTTGAAGCTAGCCGGGGCTCGCCGGCAGCGGGGGTGGCTGTGCCCGGCAGAGGTTTGCAGGGTGAATGTAGTGGGTGTCCTGCATTTTTTTTTTTTTTTTTGCATTTGCAAATCGCAGGGGTTTCAGGGTCTTTTGCACAAAACTCATGCCTGCAAGAAAACCCCCGTTGCGCTGGATTTAGGCAGGCTCCTGTCTCTCAGACCCTGCAGCTCAAGGTGCTGTTCCTGCAGAGGTTAACAGGTGATGCCGGAGTGTCTTTTTATTTTTTTTTTTAATTTAAAAAAAATTTTTTTTTTCTTTTGCTCGCTCTTGCAGGCGGCTCCGGCTGGAAGGGGGGTTTTTGGCACTGCCTTTTCCTCCTCCTGGTTCGCTTTTATTTTAAAGTATTAATTTCTGTTTTTGCAGAAGTTGAAAACCAGAGAGAGGCAATGCCAGAAAGGAGGCTGCTGGGGTTTTAAAAAGGCTCCATGGGTTGCTGGAAAGTGGCCAGCATTCATTTTCCACTGCACTGGTAGCACTCTGCAGCCCTGCAGAGCTGTGCAAATAAGGCTTGTGGCCGTCTCCGCCAGGCTCCTGCAACCTGCAGCCGTCCCCGCTCTTGTCCGTGCTCTGCAGGCTTTGCCTTCAGCAAAAGGCATTGTCACCCCATGCATTATCTAGCCTCCGAGCCGGTTTTTACCGACTGTTTCCCCGGCATGGGGAAACCACCACTTTTCTTTATTTGCACTTTGCTCCTCCCTGTGTGACTGGACTCTGCAGCTTCAGGAAGAGCAGTTAGCCGAATGCAAAATAAAATCCTCCCAGGCCCAGCCAGCAAAAGCTCATTAATGGGGGAGAAACGCGTCTCCGTGTTTTACAGAAGGGACAGGATTGCTGCTGCCCTCCTTTACCTGGAGCCTGCACAGGCCACGAGGCAGCAGAGAGGTTGGATTTCAAAGGTCAGCTCAGTCGGAGAGCTTTATTTGCAGCTCTTAAGACTCATGTCGCCCAGGAACGGGGGCAGTGAAGTCGCTGGGAAAAAGTGCGACGTGGTAGGAGGTGTCCGTGCCTGTGTGCGGGTGGATGCCTAGTGCTTGTATGTGCAGGACTTGGAATTTGTCGGCACCAGGAAATGCAAACGGCTGCTCGAATGCTCCCGAGATCACGGCTCGAGAGACTGAACTGGGCGTTTGGCTAGGGAGGAAACGGCTTCTCTCTTTGCATGGAGGATGCAGACACGGGGAGGGGGAGGGCGGGGGCCGGTTACCGCTGACCCAAATCCTGCCTGCACTAGAAAACTTGCACCAACTTTCCACCCCCACCTCTCCCCCCGCGGTGATGCAGCCAGTTGCGGGTCTGCTCAGAGCGGTCAGGCGGCAAGGGGGCTGGGTACCCGCTCCTAGCCTGCATGCCAGCTCCTGCTGCCAGTGGCATTGTGTCAACCCAGTCCCCCTGTGTGAGAGAGAGTTGTGCTTTGCAGCGTTGCATGCCCGCCCAGGGTGGTCAAGGGCTAACAGCCAGTCGGGGATGCATGTGTCTCCAAGTGCCGGAAGAGCCTTGCAGTTTTTTCAGGCTGAGCCATGCCCTGCCGATTGCTGTTTCCTTTGCTTTGCTTGACTTCTGGTCTTTTGTCCTGGTTGGAAGACCTCGCAGCTGGCATAAATCAGCAGCGCTGTGCGGCAGACAGAGGGTCTCTGCTGCTTAATGTCCACTGAGGGTCTGGCTCCGTGTTCCTGAAATCTGCTGGAAGTGGGTGCCCTGGGGGTGCAGCTGTAAAGCATCCAGGCCTTTTGGGTGGGGAAGAAGACGGTTTGCAGCCCTTGCAGGGCTTCCAAGTAGCAGCCTCTGAAGCCTTCGCGGAATTGCAGCACGTGGGCGAGATGGGAGTCAGGGTGACGCATGCAGCATAGAGCCACCTACGGGGGGTGGACACGTGCCCTTCTCTGGGTGCCAGGGCAGGATGGGAGGTCTTGACTTGCAAGCGTTTGTCATTCTTCTCCCACCGACTCGGGAGTCCTCTTCCCCTCCTCCCACCCTTGCCTGGAGATGGGGCAGGCATCTGTTCACACGGTGCCTAGCTATTGGGGACGGGGCTTGGTAACTACACATGCAACTCTTGCATTTGTAAGGGAATCGGTTTGTATAGGGATCTCTCCTGGGGTGGGTCACTGGAGCTTGCTCTCCTGGGAGGGACTGGTCTCTACTGGGAGCTGGGCTGGGGGGTGGTCTCAGGGTAGCTCTGCCAGCAGCTCATGCAACTTGTGCGTGTCTCGACTGCAGCCGGCAGGCAGAGAGTCCGGAGCGCGCTAGACCAGATCGTTGTAGCGGGGAGGGGAGGCCTGCGTGTCTAGGAAATCTGGCTCTTGCTATTTTCCTCCTTGGGGTAGAGCAGGTGCAATCCAACTATGGCTGGGCTGGCCTGGCACACAGTCCTCCGTGCTGAGCGCCAGCGGTAGGCTTGCATCGGCACAGGTGACGGGTGGAGACCCTGGTCGTTGCAATCAGTGCCTCCGATGAGTCACGGCTCTCCGACCGGAGCCAGGAACTGCTGTTCTAGGGTTGATCTAAAGGGGCATTGCTGCATGGGGGTTTCAAAGGTGCAGCACCGTGTTTGCCTGCCAGCCAGCCAGGGGCAGGGAGCTACTTCCTGGGGTATAGCCAGGCTGCAGGGTGCTCAAGCACTGTCTTCATTGGCATGATCCTCCCAGCAGCCCTGGGAGGGGAGGAGCAGCTGCTGCCTCCATTGCACTGATGGGGACCTGAGGCGCAGGCAGAGTGACTCGCCTGAGGTCGCCCAGGCAGTCTGTGTCAGGGCAGGTGCCCTAGCCCCCAGCCCAGCCCTCTCTCTGCTTGCAAGGGGTCGTTCTCTGCAGGGTGGCAACCAGGAGCCCAGCCTTCGAAGCACATGGGCTCATCCCCAGCAGATCAGGATGCCCAGCGCCAGCGGACAGGGCTGCAGCCTTCACCAGTGCTGGTGCCCGCAGCCAGTGGAGCCTGGCCAGCTGGCGGCCAAGTGAGTCACTTGGTGCCGCGCGGCGAGTGGCTGGGGCCTCTCGGCATAGAAGCAGCTTTGTCTCTGCATTTGTGGTTGCTGTGGTAACTGGAGAGCAACAGAAAGGGGGGAGTGGGGCGGCGGGCAGATGAGCCCCGTGGACCGCCCCAGAGCCGCCGGTCCCAGATGGGCAGGGGCTTTTCTTATGGCCCCTTGTGGACCCGTGTGTGACGGTCTGGGCTCTACCGGGGACCCTGTGCCCGTAGTGGGGGGTGCTGTATTGTGAGCATCCACTGGCACATGTGTACCAGGGCTTGGAGAGGAAAGAGCCGGCCAGCGTGGTACCCCTCCAGTCCATGTCTGACCTGCAGCAGCCCCTCGGCAGGGCTGCCCTGGACCTTGGAGGCCTGTCTGGGTTGAGGGACATGCAAGCGGGTTTCCGCTGTGCCCAGCTGGTGATGGGACTGTGCATGAGGGTGCCCGGCAGCATGGGCGATGAAGGGTGGGTGGGGGGGAACCCCTCTGCCAGCCCTGGATTTGGGTGGGATGCAAGTGTGTGCATAGAGCTGGGGTAATGAGCACGACACGTGCAGGCAAATCCCACCTGAAAGGTTTCTCGAGGCAGGGCTGGATTGAAGCATGTGCCCGAGTATTTCCTGGGCTGTAACGAAGCAAGAGAGAGATGCCTGTGCCTCTTGCTGCAAGCTGCCTCGGGAGGGGATAGGGTGCAGCAAAGGCGCCCTCTGGGCTCTGCCTTCAGGGGCTCCCCCGTCCTTGTGGCTGGCTAGCAAGCTCCCCTCCTGCAGGGAGGATGGGGCGGGTGTGTGGGTCCTCTGGCTGCTTTGAAGCAGGTTTTTGGAGAAGTGTCACCGGAGTGTAAATCTCCAAGTGCTATTTATAGGTCCCCTTCCCCTGCCGGGCTCCGGTGGGGCATCGGGAGGGAGTGCCACGGCTGCCTCGCTGCTGGCAAGGCTCCCGGCCAGGGGCAGAATTCACAGCAAAGCCTGTTGCTGCCACGGCTGGTCCTCCAGCCCGTGTGCGCTCCTGCGTACCCTTTATTTTTCTAGGATGCTCATTGGCTAAGGTGGCGGTGATGTTGTTGCAACACGAAATCCTTCCCGTAGCTGGGGTGTTGCAAGTGCGTGGCGAGAATGCACGTGCGGTGCTGGGATCGGAGCGACCGGGCTGGGCTGGTGAAGGCCTTCGCTTCTGCATCCTTGCGCATCCTAGGGGGGCTGCTGATTGATCCCAGCTCCCTCCGCAGGGCAGGGGGCTGCCGATGCTGTGCCCGTTGCTGAGATGTGGGGGTGGCATCTCGGTGACCGGCTCGATCTGGGTGCAGAACTAGGGAGCATCATGGAGGGTCTCCTTCAGTTGGGAGGGATGGTAGCCTTGAAAGCCAAGTATGAGCACAACAGTTGGGTCAGGGGAGCACTCCCTAGAGCTTGGCCAGTTCCCGAGGAACCTCAGTTTCTCCAGGGCCATGGGGCCAGGGGTGAGTAGTGGCCATTAGCCATGCCTCGGTCTGTGGGCTTTCATGTGAGAACTTCATGGCATGACCCCTGGCAGCCAGAGTCACTGGCATCGAGGTGGCAGAGAGGGCAGCTGAGGCTTGCCCAGGGCTGGAGTGAGTCTGATAGTGCCTCGGGCACAGGGTTGGACTAGATGACCTCTGGAGGTCCCTTCCAGCCTTGCTGCTCTACGGTGCTGAGCATGGGGATATTGCCTTAGGTGTAAGGAGGCAGCTGCTGCTGACCTGAGCCATGGGGAAACGAGGTGAGAGGCCTCAGTGACCCTCTGCAGCCCAAAGAAACCTGCTGTCCATGCCGCGGTGTCTAGAGTCGAGCAGTGGGTGTTACCCACCTCTGCAATTCAGGTGCTCTTGGGGGCAGCACCCCCCCCCCCCCCCCCCCCCCCCCATGTTGGCTGGGGACCTGGTTTGCAGCCCCCTGGCACCTATCAGCCTGTCCAGGCCAGTTAGCGCAGTAGCAGCAATTCTGTCCTGCGTGCACATGGGCTCAGCTATTGTCTTGGGGCCTCCGCTCTGCCTTGCACTCCCCCTCTGCAGAAGTCTAAGTGCTGGACTTTGTCCGCTGGCCAGGCCCCGTGAGACGGGCAGGTTGGAAGCCAGCTCCCTGCGCGAGGAGGACATTGCTTGCCCAATGCTGTGCAGCTGCCGACGGGAGCAGGAACTTTCCTGGTCCTAGCCCTGCATTCACAAGGCACCGCTCTGCTTGGGCATCTCCTAGGTGTGCATGGTTGGCAGAGCTGCTGGCAGCAAGCTGTCCCTCTCTTTTTGCATGCTTGGGGTGAGTCAGGCAGTGCCTGCTCCATTGGCCTCATGTCTCTGAACAGCGGTGGCTCCTGGCTGTCCTTAGCCCTGAGCGGTAGAGAGGCTCCCACCCCTGCAGCCACAAAACATCCATCTGGCCTGATCAGGAGCAGCTTGGCTGGGGGCAACTGCAGCTCCTACAGACGCACCTGGGCTGGCTGTAAATCAGCTCACCCGGGGCTGGAGGGGTTCAGTGCCGGCTGCAGACCCCGCAGAGCCCCAGGCAGGGTGTCGGAGGTGAGCTGGTGCAGCGGTCTCTGCCGCTGGGGCTTCCACGGCTGTCGGTACCGCAGATACCTCGGCTGTGCTGTCGCTAGCTGCAGTTGCACCTGTTCTCCCTTTTCCCCTCCCTGTAAGTAGGGACACATGGCGTGGTTCAGGGAGCCCCTAACTGAGTACTGAGAGCTCTGGTAGCCTGACCCAGGTACGACCTTTGGTATCTGAGCTCCTTGCCCTGAAACAGGGCTCTGCTTGGGGTGGTGTCTGCAGAGGCGAGAGCAGGGAGCAGTGGGTGGGAGCACTGGGCACAGGGAAGACGGGGCGGCATCACCAGGCTGGTGGCTCTCAGCGGGGCTGATGACAAGCCCTGCATGTGAGGCTCTAAGCAGCCTGGGCCACATCCTTACCCACCTTGGTGCTGGCTCCTGGATGCATGGGTTCTGCAAGGCAACCTGTGTGACGCCTTTACTCGCGTTTGCCCCGGGCTCCCTTCTCAGAGCCTGGCAGTGCCCCATGTTCCTTTTTGCTCGAAGCCCTGACCACGCTGCTGGAGTGGATCCAGCCTACCTGGGCAGGAAGCTGCTGCTGCCACCACCCTCCAGCTGGTCCCTGCCAGCTGGGAAGAGGGAGCACTGGGAAATCCCCTCCGCAGTGGCCTGCGCCCTGGCTCACTTGGGCTGCCCATGTTCTCGAAGGGGAAGCTCCTGGGTTACAGGAGTGAAGGGGCACCGCTGAGCATGGCTGGAGTCGGGGACACTGGCAGGGCCCAGCCACCTCCCCGAATCCCGTCTCCATCGTGGCTTCATCGGTGGTTTGGTGACCTCTTGTGGCCAGTGCTCCTGAGCTCAACCCAGATCTGGAGCAGGAGTAGAGCCCGGCTGATGCTGAGGTTTTGCCTGCTTCTGCACAACCCCTCTTTGAGGCATCTTTGCTTCTAGCACAGCTCCCGGTGCCAGCCCCTTCTCCGCCCCCACAGCAAATGCACCCGGGACCTCTTCCCGCTGGAGGTGTGGCTGGGGAGGAGGTCGGAGAAGACCTTGTTACCTGGCAGCTCAGAAGCCGGTTTGGTACCAAATCTGTTTGATACCCAGAGCTGGCTGATTTCATTAAAACTGATCCAATCTTTCTCCCTCTTTTTATTTTTATTTTTTTTTAAGATCCCAAAGGATCTTTGGAGCCACACAAGCCAGGTAGGTGCTGGCCAAACAATGGCTTTAAGTGTGTTGAATGTTCAGAGTATTGCAGGCTGTGAATAGCCCGGTCATGCTCAGCTCAGTCAAGACTCTTTGCAGGCCTGGGTTTGGGTCACTGAATTCAGGGGATAGTCTCTGCTGATGCTTTCTAGTGCTGCATCTCCCTGCTCTGGACGCACTTTGCTATGCCCTTGGTGACTTGCATCAGCTTTGAAACCTAAATTTTCATTCTCCCCTGCACTGTTGGGGCTGCTGGGTGTGGAACGGTGCGCTCATGATCTTCTAGCGTCACTGCTGCCTGTTGTGCATATCTGGTGGTGCCGGGCAGAGGCAAATCAGGCCTCTGATCTCCCCAAATGAGTGGGTTGTGTGGTTAGGTCCTTGGAGGCCATCTGAGCTGTTGCTCTTGGAGGCTGAGTAAGGAAGCTAGTTGAAGGACCGAATGCTCCAGATCGGTGGTTGTAGCTTTGCCTGTGGGGGCTGATCCTGTTGGAGATGTCCAGGTTGGGTTGCGTTCCCTGGTATGGCTCCATTTGCAAAGTACCCAAAACTTCCTTTCTGCACAATTTGGATCCAGCTGTGCCAGTGGGCTCGCAGGCCACTCGGGTGCTCTCATGGTAACTTGGGTAATGCCAGGCAGCCCTGGCAGGAGGAGAGGGGAGAAGACCCCAAAGTGTTGGTGACTCAGGCGTGTGTTTTCTCTTTCAGTGAAAGGCAAGAAGAAGCGGGATCTGAAGATAACATGTGTCCCCATCAAGCAGCCGGTTGTGACCACAACGTAAGTCTCTTTCTGCGCCGCTTAGAACTGGTTTTCCACACACTGACTTGCCAGTATGTGTGGAGCATCTAGGCTGAGGATTCGGGTGTTCCCACCACCCGGGGCCTTTCCAAACTGAGCTTCTCATCCTTCAGAACGTCTTCTGTCAATTTTGTGGCACGCCTGACCTCTGCGGTGACTTACCCACGCAGCCAGCAATCCAGCCACGGTCATGTCTGCTAGGGGGAGAGATGTGATGTGCTGGCCCTGTCTGTCCACAGCATCTTCATCCCAATCTTCAGGACCACAGCTTGTCTAACTGCCTCATTAGAGGACCTTCCAGCTATGGGCTTATGCTGGTGGTCAAGGGAGACCATCCAGCCTATTCACATGAACCCTCACCTGGGTCTTCAGGCAGTGCATCCATGACCTTCCTGCCACCTTCTGCACTTCTCTTGAAAGCAATACCATTGAGTAATTTAGGCTCCACATCTAGCTTGGTACAGGTCTTTCTAAGCGGTATTTGCACAGTCGTAAAGAGGTATCTACAGGTATTTGCACAAAGGTAGAGAGAAATGCAAAGTGTCTTTCACTTTGCAATGGGACATCTCCTTGAAGATGTTCCTTGAACTAGAGAACCAGGAAGCTAGTTGTACAAGCTACATGTGAGCGGGTGAGAGAGCATAATCAAACTTGAGTGATGAAAATGGATGTTAAAAACCATTTCAACAATCGTTAAAGGTGAAGGGTAACCTAGGAGGTAAGGGTGATGCCTCATAAAAAGCCTTTGATCTGAAAGTTCCTTGAAGCACAGTGCTGCTAAGATGCAAGGCTCACCTGAGTGTCATGAGTGAGTGATAAAGGCTCTGAAGCATCGCTGGGTTGACAGAGGGATTATCTCGTGTCCTCATAGCGGTGTGCTTCGTGCTTCTGGGCTGTTGTCTTCTGGGCAAAGACAGCTAGCCATGGCTAGCAGAGCTAGGACACTGCAGAGGCATTTAATCTCTGTCTCGGTTTCTTTGGCTATCTTGTTTCGGGAGGGTTGATCTCGATCAGATCTCTGGTTTGATGCTTGCTCGCAGTCGACTCCCTGGTCCAGTGAAGCCTCACACCCAGCAAACACTTGAGCACATTCATCACTTTAATCCTCTGAGAGGAGCTACGGTCGTACTCGAGCGTTTGCAGTTAGACCTGAGGTTGTGCATTTAAAACTGGCTGCAGCAGGACGTGGTGACAGAGGCCAGGTGGTGGAGGCCAGCAAACTTCCCATGCCTGCCAATGGCCCCCCTCAAATGCGTTGCATTTGTTCATGCTGGTGGCCTCCTGATCCTTGTAGCTATACCTGAGACGGTGTAGGCAGGCTAATCAGCAGCCAGACGGGTGAACTAGCACTGTCACTCAGCACTGCTGATCAGCTCTTGGGAAGTGGTTGAGGAGGCAGCCTTGATGGGGCAGCATGTGTTTGAGAACCCTGCTACTGGGCCATTTAAGTAACAGTGTGGACATGGCTGGTTGACTGGCCCCAAACCCCACGGTTGGGTAATGAAATGCCAGGTGACAGTGTACTCACTCCTGATTTTTCTTTTTTTTCCCCTCTGCAGGCCTCCAAGGAACTTGGACTCCAGAACTTTCATTACTATTGGAGTTAAAGTAAGTTTTGTTTTTTAGTGTCTGTTTCCTCCCCTTGTTCCCCCACGTCCTTGTTGGCACCTCCCCGCCACCACCCCTATGCATCTGTCCCCGCAGTCAGTCTGTCAGCAGCAGACTGAAATGTCAGAGCCGGTGTTGAGCCCATCACGGTAAAAACATGCCTTCTCCTTCCTCCTGCCACCATCTCAAGTGACATTGCCTTAAAGGCTTGCAAGCTCAGCCAGCAAAGGCCTGCCCCAGTTCTGCACCCATGACTCAAATGATGATGAGGCAGCATAGACCCCAAATGGTAGGGCTGGTTGGGGAAGGTATAAATGGGGCTGCAGTGTTTTATGGAGTTACACATGACCAAAAGGGCAGAAGTGAAGTGTTGTGACGAGCCCTGCCTGGCAGCTTGTCACTGTAAAGGCCAGGTGAAGCCTCTTGAGCATCTCATCTAACTTCTTGCACCATGCATGGTCCAGACAAGGCTGCCCTGTTCCTCGTAGGTCATGGAGAGTGTGATCAGGGGGCTTTGGGCCTGTCCATGCAGCCTTCCTCCTGACCTGAGCTCTGCCCCCAACCAAATTAGCCCTGCTTGGAGCAGGCCTGAGTGCACACCTTCAGGGAGAGCTGGGCTTGCTCTGGGCGCTGTCAGACACCTTGCTGGGGTGTATGGTACAATGCTGTCCTCCTTCTGTAACCAACTCTCATGGGAGAGGAGAGGAGCAGGGGGTGGAAGGGTCTGGATGTGTCCTGTTCACCCTTCTTCTCAGCATCCGCTCTCTGCCACCATGCAAGACCAGGCTCCCGGGCTAGAAGGCCCTATGTTCTGATCAGGAAAGGGCAGTTCTTCATTTGGGCCACAAAGAACGGACGCATTCGTTCAATAAAGGCCTCCCCTGTGCAGGGCTGGGCTTGCCATCGTGCTCCCAAACCACAGGCCTCTGCCAGCAGGTTTAACCTGCCTTTCCTGGCAGCACAACAGGCTCCATTCGCTCTGTCTGTGGGCTGTCTCTGTAGGGCAACCTCAGTCAAGCGGATGGTAAACTGTGGTCTGCTGCAGTGCCCACGTAGTTCCAGGCCTGAGGGACTGCATCAAAGCTGTGTAAGGGGGTGAGTGAACTTTGTGGGTAGCTAAAGGGCAGGGAGCTCCCAGGTCTGTCCCAGCAATGACCTCGGGCTGAGGTCAAGGGCACAAGCCAGCACAGTAAATCAGCGTGACCTCGGCGCCCTCTCGGCTCTGAGTTCACCTCTCCTAACAAGGCTTCCCTTGTGCTGCCCATCTCTGGGGCTGCTTTATTGCAGGCCATTCTCCGGAGAGGCCATGTGGGGAGCAGGGACAGGCACATCGCTCCTCCAAGACCCTGCGCAGCCGTGCCTTCCTCCCCTCGAATGTACCACCAGTGACCTAATGAAAAACACCAGCTAGAAATAGCCACCGTCTCTCTTCTTTCGCTCTCTTGTTACGGGCTCTCCTGGGGCTGTGTAAGGCCGTTTGCTGTCATGCTAAAAACAGTGGCCTGCCTCCGTGCTGGATCAGAGCTATATCTAGCTGCTTACCTTCCCCCCAAGGCAGGTGGCATGGCCGATAAGATCTGGACCTCCAGTCCTCAGTGCATGGTGGGGGAGGGAGAAGAGGGAGACCAGGACTCATGCCACATGACGGCCTCAGTGGTCATTAGGTAATGTGTGTATTAATAGCTGAGGGAGAGAGGAGCTTTGTAGTAGCCCGCGGTGGTGAGGGGGAAGCAGGCATCGCTTGATGTGCCATGCCCCTCGGCATTGCTTCCTTCCTCTGGTGTTCTCCAAGCAGTCCCACGCCAGAGCTGGGCACCTCTGGAGTTATTGAGCTGGTGGGACGTGTGCTGCTCACAGCCTGATTCTGGAGAGAAGTAGCCGGTGATCCCTAGGCACAAGCCACTGTAGCATGGCAAGCAATACAAAGTGTGCTTTGCAGCTCCTGTGCTGAGCCAACCACAACCGTGGTTTGGGGCAGAGCAGGGTGGAGAGGAATAGTGACCCTGCCCCCAGGCAGGCAGGAACTCACTGCGGCAAGCCTTCCCTTCCCTGGGGAGGAGGACTGGGGCTCCCAGGGCATGCTGTGAAACCCCCTGGGCTCTCCATGGCATGGGAAGTGCTCGCCGTTTGGGAAAGGGTTAATGCAGACGCCAGAACAGAACAGTAAACCGGGAGCAGAGCGACTGCCTAAGGTAGTACAGGGCTTCTGGGGGGCATTGAGAAGAGGTAGCCCCCTCCGGTCACAACTTGCACGTCCCCTGTCAGCCTGGCGCTGCCTGGTGACCTCCTTCCCCTCTCCAGGCCCCCCCTTTCCCCGCTTCCAGGAAGGGAAGTGGCTGGGGCAGTGCATAGCTGATGGATGAGCTCACACGTGCGGCTCTCTGCCGCTTCCAGGATTATCAGCTGCCAGAAACATCTGGCTGCAGGGAGCTGTGTTCGGGGCGCACCAGATCAACCCACGGCACGGCGGCCTGTGCACAGCCCAGCGGCCAACTCGGAGGGATCTCCGTGTGGCTGTGTCCACTCCGCTCTGCTTTGAAATAGGCAGCGCTGTTTCCCCTCCACCCTGGGCGTAACCTATAGGCATTGTCTCGGAGGCAGAGTCCCTCCTTGTGCAATAAAGGCTTGTCCCCTCCTTTTCTGGCTTTGCTTTGACTCTGAGGTATTTTCTTCCCTTGAGACCAAAGCAGAAGGCAAAGCCAGTTGCTATTGTGTGCTCCAAAGAAAGGCTGCAGCTCTTGGGGGGTGCATGCCAGGCTTCCTTGGCTCTCAGAGTGAGAGGTGGACTGCGGCGCCGTGTCAAAGGGGGGCTTGCAAAACAACCTTCAGCTTGTGGGGCAGGAGGGATGATCGGTCTCACAGGTGGAGCAGTCAACTCTGACCCCAAAGGCCTGGACTGCTTATGGGATCTGGGTCAAGTCTGTGCGTAAAGTGAGGATTTTATTTCTCTACCTCCAGGGACGATTGCAGGGATTGGTATCTGCTTGTGATTGTGAAGTGCTCACTCTGCATTGATGGGGGCTGTAGGAATACCTAGACAGGCGGGAAGTAGCACAGCCTGCATCTCTCCAGGCACCTGCGATGATCCAGCCTGACTGTTCCCAGACTACGCTGATAGTCCATCTAGTCTGTTATCTAATGCGTCCAGCTAGGACCAGGAGCGGTGACTTCAGGGGAGGGAGCAAAAATGCTGTAGTGTGTCTCCTGCTAGGACAGCCTGCCACAGGGAAGCTCGTGTTTTCTCTCAAGCTGGTTAGAAGTTGGCTGAGCCCAGAAACACGAGTTTCCATCTCTTCCAAAACTCTTGCTTTGTGTATTCTTTACCGGCATAACCCTGCCTGCTCTGTTGATCCACGTAAACGCCCAGTCCTCCTTCAATTCTGGACACAACCCACCTAGTTTTCCAGTTGCCCATAGTCTTCTAGGGCAGACGAAATGAGAACGTAAGGGAACCTCACCGCGAGACGACAGCATTTAAGGCTGGAGAGTAGCGGTTGTCTCTCAAATTCATTCACGCAGCTGGCGACACGTATGCTTCTGGTCGATGCCGTTGCACGCGATACCTTCTGCCTCTTTTGGCACTTAACAGTTTTTAAAGGGGTGGAAAGTGGGAGATCTCTCCGTTCTGTATGCTGTAGCCGTCCTATTGACAAAGGTCTATTGACTGAGCTTGGCTGGAGTCTGAAAAGTCTGTGAAGCAGCACGGAGCCGGGGCAGGCGGGCAGGGATACTATAGTTCCTCAGTTCCCAGGATTGGCAGGGGTTACATGGGGGTCACAGCTGACACCAGGGTAACGTATGGCTTCCCCTCTGCTTCCTTTGAAACTGGAATTCATTGTGGGGTGGGAGCCGTGCTAACCTCCCCATTCAGCTCCCAGCTCAGCATCTCTTCCTGCATTGGGGGAAAAAGGGTTAAAATCCGGATGCTCATTCAACTCCTGTGGAAATATCCTTGTGCCAGCCCTACCGAGAAGCACAGAGAGGGGGACATGGGATGGGCTGTCATGCGCTGCTGCAGCGATGCTTTATCATGGCTCGCGGGATAAAATCCTTGTCTCTGAATGGAAATGGAAGTCCTTTGCAGTACAGCTGCTGGGTCATCGGGGTGGGCAGCAGCCAAAAATATCTTTCCCACTTCTGAGTAGTTCCCTTGTGTAGTTCTGGTGAAACATGCACTAACTGGGCTGCTGCAAAGCTAGGAGAACATGCACCTGGGCCTGGACCACTGCTAGCTGCATGCAGCACGGTCCTTGCTGGGTTGAAGACGGTTGCAGAGTGCATTCAAAGCAGAATAAAGTGCTGGGTGTCTTTTAATGCCGTTTCATGAACCTCAGAAGCCAAGCAGGGGAACTTGTGTCCTTCGCGGCGGTGCTCAGGACAGGAGCGGAGCACGTTGCCGTGGGTGGAGTTGAGGGTTTGTGTAACCCAGCCCATGGTGGTTTTGCCCAAGTTGCTCTACAAAGGAAGTGACTTAGCAGTGTATAATGCCAGTGTAGGCTTCAGAGAACCTGAGACGCAGCGTCACATGCTGCGCTCGCAGCTAAGTGTTCCCGTGAAATCATCCCTGACTAATCAAAGTCCATATACTCCTTGTCCAGTGTGAGAGCCTGATCCAGTCTGTGCCAGCTATATGGCTTCACCGAAGCAGGTTCTAGCTACCGCAGGGAAGAGCTCAGCGCTGCATTGATGGTAGTTAGATTTGATTGTTCCTTTGGTTGGATGTTGGGAGTTGGTGGTCGTATTTTTGTTTCTTTTCCTTGACTTTGGACATAGCCGTCCTCACCGGGGTCTGGCTGGGATCAGGGTCTCTGGTGCCTTGGGTTGAGATTGCAGTTCCCACCACCAAACTGGGACTCATCATGCATGGGATCTTGCATGCTGCGATGCTCAGCTGTACATAACGGGTTGAAACAGGATGCTGCAGGGTTTCTGGATTGGGTATCTGTGACATCCCGCAGTGCAGAATGGGCCAAATGGAAGCTTGAAATTTCCCCCTCATCCCTGCAGAAAAATGTGGGGGGGGGGGCGGCAACTGGAAATGGGCTAGTCTACATTTCTGGCAGGACACCATTGCGGCTTCCTCCTGACCTTGCCTTTGGTAAAGGAATTCCTTCTGGGTGACAAATCACACGGGTCAGTGGTAGGAAAGGCTCCAGCTGGGGTCTGCAGCACCCAAATTACAGGCCTGTGCCACTCAGGGCAAAGGAAGAACCGTGCTAGCAGTGAAGAAGTAGCAGGCTGCTGTTATCTTGGGGGCCAGCTCTGGAGGGAGCTGTGATAGGGATGATCCTGCCTCCGGCAGGGGGTTGGACTCGCATGTCTTCTTGAGGTCTCTTCCAGCCCTATATCTCGGTGACTCTATCCCATGAGTGCGCGGCCGTTCTGTCAAGGCAGATGTTTGGCTCTTCAGGTCCTTGAAGGTGTCCGTTTCCCTGTGGGGTACCTTGGCTCTGAGGTCTCAGTGCCTGTTTCATGTGGCACCTTCTCTTCTCCCCTCCCAGAACTTCGAAGTGGAAGCCGATGATTTGGTGACGATTTCAGAGCTGGGCCGTGGGGCCTACGGCGTGGTGGAGAAAGTACGGCACGCACAGAGTGGCACCATCATGGCTGTGAAGGTGAGACCTGCTCGCGGTCCTGGTCGTGCTCTCCTGGGGTGGGCGTCAAGTTCCCCAGTCCGGCTCCTCTTGGCATTGATGAAAGTATCCTGGCAGCTCCCGTGGGTGTTGGGTTGGACCCTATGCCTCCAGGGCAAGAGCTCTGTGTTGAACCCTGCCGAGCTGTGTGCATGGGACCAGGATACTGGTACTGCAGGGGGTCTGGGGCAGGCAGTTAAAGGTGATCGGGGAATGTAAGAGCAGATCCTGCCTTCTCCAGAGGAACAGCGCACTGACTCCTGCAGTGAGAGAGAGAGGAGTAGACATGGAAAGCCTGGCTTCTTCGCTCAGCAGCCTGTTGTACTGCTCTGCAGGCCCTCGGCTCTCCAAGTGACCGTTCAGATTGCCAGCCTACTCCCTCACCTACCATGCAGCTAAAGCATCACATGACCGTAGTGGAGACCCCATCCTTCATTTGCTCTCCTCAGCTACTTCATGCATCCCTAGCGCACTTGCTGCAAGTCCAGCCCCCGGCCAGTACTAGCAACTGGTACTGGTGCAGAACCAGAACACGGGACTGGAAGCAGGTCATTTCACCCTGCTGGCTTCTGCAGCAGAGGTCACTCCCTTGTGAGCTCCTGAGCCAGTTCTCCAAAGCAAAGTTCAGTTTTCAAGCAAACAAGAAAGCCCTCCATCCTCTCCCAAACGCTAGGAGGGGAGCCCCCTTTCTGCTTTGGCCTTAGCCCAGTAAGCTCTTCCCTTCACAGCTTGCTTTCTCCCCTCTTGCTTTCTCTTCTGGGAGCTTTTAAAGCACACTGGGTTTGTTTAACAGGGCTTACTGCCCTTTCTTAAGGGGACAGGCCACCCTGTTGCAGGGACATTCAAAGTTCCCCAGGCTTTTCTAGAAGGTCATGTTGCTGCCACCATCAAGATGGCCCACGGGGGTCAAAAGGCTTTAACTTTTGCCAAATGACTGTTTTCTCCCAGAGAATCCGGGCAACTGTGAACACTCAGGAGCAGAAGAGGTTACTGATGGACTTGGATATCTCCATGAGGACAGTAGACTGTTTCTATACGGTCACCTTCTACGGAGCCCTCTTCCGAGAGGTAACGGGACTGGGGATTGAACTGGTGCTGTGTATGGCAGGGGATCGGTCTCCACTAGGGCTTAAATTAATTAACTCTCCAGAAGGGACACTAGGCCCATCGCTTACACCCCTTTAGTGCCAAGGAGAGTGGCAGCCTCTTTCCCACTTCTGTGCTGGCCCAAAATGCATTGCATCGAGGGGATACTTTTTACTGCCTGCTCCGGTCTTTGGACCAGACAGAAGCCATCGCTTGGTATTTGCAATAGTTTCTAAACACAGCTGGGCCAGGATGTTTTCAGTCCTGCTTGGCATATGCCATACACAGGACAGAAAGAGGCCTGATGGGCCATCTGTGTGAACAGGTAGCCTTTTTTCCAGACAGTCCTAAAAAGGGTTTGTTCCACCCCTCACCCATTACAACCACAAATCTCATTGCAAACCCAGAAGCACCCTGCAGTGCGTCACCTGTGAAAACTGAGGAGGAAAGGGCATCACCAGTGCCCTGCTACTGCAGTGGCAGAGAAGTAACCAGTTAATACATACTCAAAGGACCCCAGAGGAGTGGGAATCTCCCTTCCTCTCCTCCCAGTCTTTGCCCATCTGCCCCGAGAGACCCTTCCTTCCTGACCCCAAATCTGGCAGTTGGTTTGATGCTGAGCAGGAGAACAAGATCCTTCCACCAGATACCTGAGAGGCCTCCAAAATAGCAGCAGGCACACCCCAGTCAGAAGTCTGACCACTGGCTTTGCCCAGTGTCTAGTCTTCATGGGAAGGCGAGAGAAGTCCCCAGAAGCCTATAAAGCAGTTATGGGGGAGGAATTCCTCTGTTCCCCTGTAGGTGACCAGCAGAAGCCCTGGAGCAGGTGCCTCTTGCACAGAGATGGTCACCTCTCAGCCCCAATGTGGAACCTGTAAAACATGATGCTCCAGTACTGAATGCAGTCTTGCTTCCTAGGTTTGCCTACGTCAAAAGGGTGGGGTTCACCCCCTGCCCCCATTAGGTCCTGGGATGCATCTGGAGAGCTCTTAACACATGAGCTGTTTCTTTTGTGGTCAGGGCGACGTGTGGATCTGCATGGAGCTGATGGACACCTCTCTGGATAAGTTCTATAAGAAAGTGCTGGAGAAGAAGAAGACAATCCCCGAAGACATCCTGGGGAAGATGGCCGTGTCGGTGAGTGGCTGGCTTCTGAGTCGAGAATGCCCTGTGCTCAGTATAAGTCCCCCCACCCTCGCTCTGGTTCGGGAAGCATGCCCTTTCCTGGGGTTTGGGAGCTTCATCACAGCTGCTAAGCACTGTGGCGTATGTAAGTCACGTGGTGGAGCTGTGGTGCCCTGAACTTTAAGGCCCAGGACACGTGTCCGTTCTTAGCCCTGTGGTGGCTCGTGGCCGTGTGGTGTGAAAGGCCGGGCTTTCAAGACTTCTGTGCATCTAACTTGTTCTCTGTCTCCTCTCATCACTAGATTGTGCGTGCGCTGGAACATTTGCACAGTAAACTGTCAGTGATTCACAGAGGTATGTGATGCTGGGGGGCAGTTGCATGGCCTTTTCCCTTTAACCTTTCTCCTAAGGGCACAATTGGCTAAGCTGGCTCCCCTGGCAGAAGGTTTCTGGGGCCTCTACCGGCTCCTATCCTGAGCGGGGCTGGTACAGGGAAATTGTTCTTTACAACTCGCTGGGTGATTCCTGTTCTTTCCTCCCTCCCAGCTTGAATTTAACAATTGCAATCTGAAAAGAGTGCGTTTCCACATGCATTGCTGGCTCTCGCCACCTTGGGCCCTACAGAATAGGTTGCTGTTTGAAGGAAAGCCCCTAAACTTCCTTGTAGACTTGCTGCGGATTCAGGCTGGGTGAGGCTGGAAGGTTGCACTTCGGCTGAATTTTGGGGATGGAGAATTGGGAAGTCAAGGCTGATTGTCTTTCTGGCTCTGCTAGCACCTTCTGGGGTAGCCCTGGGCCCACAGCTCCAAAGGTTCCTATTACCCACTGGAATCAATAGGAGTTAGGCATCTAAATACCTTTGGAAGATCCAGGCATCCACTCACCTTCCTGAATCAGAAGGTATTGATCTGCCTAATGAGGCAGGGGATGCTTAGCTCATTGGCCCCAGTGTGCTGCTGTCTTTGGGGCCAGAGAAGGGCAAGGTCCCTAAAACATGAGAGGAACGTGGTATTGAAGTACAGAACCAGTGGGCTTTAGTCTGCTTAGTCCTCATACCCTTCAGTCAGTGACTACCCACCTTTGTCCTCTTAGCTCCTTAACCCACACCTGGCATGCTTTATCCATAGAAGACTTAACTGGTTTGCTCTGTCTCCCCAATCCCACCAGACGTGAAGCCGTCCAACGTGCTCATCAACAAGGAAGGACATGTGAAAATGTGTGACTTTGGCATCAGCGGCTACTTGGTGGACTCGGTGGCTAAGACCATGGATGCAGGCTGCAAACCCTACATGGCTGTAAGTGGGCTCTTGCACAGACGGGCCTGTCACCTTGAATCAGCTGATTGTAAGGGCTGTGGTTCCTTTCTTGCTTCTGACTGAAGTAGGGACAGAAGGGGGCAGTTTAGAAACTACCTCCCCACCCCTTCCCCTTCGCTTGCCCTGAGGTGGAACCCATGGAGACTGCTGCCTGGATAGATAGTGCCTAGCACAATAAAAGTGACTGTAATGATAGTGGCTTTCATTGATCCCATTTGGTGTGACTTGCCCTATTTTCAATGCACTGAAACCCCTGCTTCACTGCTGTTCCTGCAGCTTGGGTTTTATAGCCCAGCATGTGCACTGGATGTGCGTATGTGGCTCATGCACCAGGGAATCCAGACCAAGTTGCATTAACATCCGTCTTTTCATTGCAGCCAGAGAGAATAAACCCCGAGCTGAACCAGAAGGGCTACAACGTGAAGTCGGACGTCTGGAGTCTCGGAATCACGATGGTAATTCTGACTTGGCTTTCAGCAGTTCCAGCGTTTGGCTGCTGCCATAAGTTTTGCGGGAGGCAGCTAGTGACTGGGGAAGGAGGAGAGAAGTGGGGCAGCATGTGAATTGGTGTGGAGAAGCAGGCTTTGAAACCCTGGCCTCAGTCCCTTGCATTGCTATGCAGGCTACTTGGCGGGCCAAGTGTCCGTGTAGGTTGCTGGCATACATCTGTACTTGCTATAGAGCTAAAGCGTAATGACGCTGCAGCAGAGGTTCCCATCTCTGCTGCGATCTGGGCCCACGTTGTGGTGGAAGCTGGAGGGCAGGCCTCACTCGCTGGGCATGCTCTGTGCTCTCCATTATTTTGGTGAACGGTGTCACTCGGGATTGTGAGCCCCAAAGGGTTGACTTGCAAGCAATGTTGGGTGCAGAAGGGGCTTGACAGAGAGGGTGTTGGTGCTGCTTGTAGGAGCCAGGAGTCAGTGCAGCATTTAAATCCCCTTCCACATTGCAGTATCCAGTGTATGCGAGTGAGGCACAATCCTTGAGCGTGGTGCCCAAGCGCCAGGCTTGTTGCTTGCACATCTGTATATGCAGTGCCCACACCTGCCCTGCTGCTGGCCTGTGTGTTTGCAATGGCTTCTGGGAACACTTGGGCAAGCTGTTCCATAGAGAGTATCAGCAGGAGGCTCGAGTGCCTCTGAAGCAGGGCAGTGCAAGCGGGGAGCAAAGCATTGCAGGATGCTCCAGTGCCAGAAAGCTGGGAGGAAGGAGGACAAGCCAGAGCTTGGGTGTACTGTGTGCCTCACTGATTGCAGAAATTTTGGCTGTGACCCAGGCTTGGCCTCTAGCAGGGGGAAACGCTGCTGGCTTCCATGAGTACTAACAATTAAACCATGTGCTGTGTGGATGCACAGACGGTTTCAAGCCAAGTGTGCCCTGAGCTGTTCACTGATCCAGTTCAAAGCTGAGACTGCTCAGAGCAGCTCGTTATCTACTGAACGCGAGGAACTGCTGTTGCAATGAGCGGCCAAGCTCCTGGCGTCAGGGGATGAAGGAGATCCCGGCGCCTGGCTTGGAGAAGTTAATGTCTGGGAAAGGTTTTTTCCCTTTCTGAGAATCCGAAGCTCTGAGTGGGTGGAGAGGATCTCATTGAGGAATAACCTTCCTCTCCTCCAGGCTCATAACCGCACCATCCATTGGGATTCAGCTTCCCAGTGCCACGGGTGTGTGTTGTGATTGTTCTCTCTCCTGGCCGGACTTGTCCAAAAAAAGCTGCCTGGCCCACGCTTCCTGTTGGACTCTGCATCTGGATGCCCCGGCCTGGAAATGTCATCAGGCTTCAGTTTTTCCTCCCGAGACACAGGAAGCCCTGTGATGGGAGATTGTGCGAACGAGGAAATTTTGCAAGCTTGTCTAGAAGCCGGACGCGAGGCCTGGCTGAAATGCTGCCAGCTTGCAGCTGAGCACAACCCCAGCCTGGCTGACGCTGGCTAATGTCTTCTTTCTGGACTGACTTCCTGCTCTTATAACCTAGCAGGGCTGGAGGATTTCAAGTCGGCATGTGTTCAGGGTGGTTGGGATGGCACCAATCCAGCGGGGATTTGCCCTGTAAGGCTGTAAAGCAGTGCTGTCGTCCGTGGGCTGCTGATAACACAAAGGTAGCGTGCTCCCTGGAGCATTGGCCTGGGGAAATCCTGTGCTGATGAATTCTCTTCTACCAGTTTCATATTTCATGGGCTTTGGAGGCTTCCTGTGAAGCCCAGAAGCAAATTGGGAATTCTGAAAATCACCCAGATGCTGCTTTGAGAAATACATGGATTAATAATGGAAGAACACTGGCAGAAAGAATCAAAACTGCCTATTTTCCCCAGGGAGTGTAAGATACCGTATTCCTTGTGTAAAAAAATAATACGCGGACCTTTTGTTTTTTGGTAGGCGGAATAAAGAAAAAAGGTGTCCCCTTTTAACCAAACTGTTCAGAATCAGTTTCCTCATTTAGGACACACCCTCTTAATTAGTTTTCAGTTGCTAATTTGAGGGGGAAAAGGAGAGAATAAATATGGTATATTAAGCTTGCTCTGAATATTTTTGTTTTGTTGAGAAGCAACCCCCCCCTTCTCCTCCCCCCATCCCGCTGAAACTCCATGAAATGTTTTAGTCTGTGGTTTCATTGCAATGATAATTTGGGAAACGAGAGCAACACAAAGTCGTTGTGCAGGAAAAGATTTACTGTAGTCAGAATTCATGGGATGTTCTGGTGGAAACTGGCCAAAAGCTCTCAGCATCAGTGCCTGCCTGCTCTTGTGGCCATGTCCCCGAAGCTGGGAGGCATCCTGAGGCCGTGGGCCTGCTGTCCAGGCATTAAGCCTGAAGCACTAGGTCCTGACGGCAGCTTTTTCTCCTGTGTAGATCGAGTTGGCCATCCTCCGCTTCCCCTACGAGTCCTGGGGCACCCCCTTCCAGCAGCTCAAGCAAGTGGTAGAGGAGCCCTCACCCCAGCTGCCTGCAGATCGCTTCTCGAGGGACTTTGTGGACTTCACAGCACAGTGGTGAGTGCCTGCTCTGGCCCCTGCCTGCTTTCTGTCTGGGCATTGAGGTCCTATCCCACCGATTCAAGGATGGGACTTGACATGCTGTGTCCATCGTATGGGCTGGTACCATGCCCTGTTATCCTCCATCTTGGGAATGCCTTGATGTACAAGTGAAGGGAGGTTGGTTTTAATGGTGAAGCTAACAGGAAGCTTTCCAGTCTTCCTGGCTGTCCAGTGCTGCAGGTGAGGTCTGTTGACCTGGCTAATTGATTTCTAAAGCCAAGGAGTGATGCAAACTGATATTTGCCCCCCTAGAAAGAAGGCATTGGTGGCTAGGGTTGCCTCAGTCCTTTCCTACCCTGAGAGTCGTCTTCAGCAAAGATGAAGCCAGCGCTTCATGGGGTTTCCTTTTTTTTTTTCTGTTCCAGCTTACGGAAGAACCCGGCAGAACGGATGAACTACTTAGAACTTATGGTGAGTCTGGGGCTGGTGCGTGTGGATCTTGCAGAGTCTTGATCAGTAGGTGAAGCTAAGAGGCTGGTCTGTATGTACTGGACCAGTGGTACAACATTGCTCACAGCTCACCCTGGCCTCTGGGGTGGGTTGGACGTGTAACACTTTGAACCCTTTTGGGTGGAATAAGGAAGGTGGAAAGAGATGGAGATTTCAACAGGCCCATGAGTGCCTGCCAGCCTGGTGCATCTGGGTTGGAAGACTTCCAGGTGTTTCCCTCATCCCTTCCACTTCTGGCTGGTGGAGAATCACCATCTCTGCATCACTGCCTGACTCACGTGCCATGGATTGAACCAGGCATCCTGAGGGCTGCCCTAGAGCATGAGCTAGGATGGTTTGAGGCCCTCAGCTTGGACTTCAAGAGAGTGGTGCTCCCGGCTGGCTGGCATGGAGGGGCGCCTGTAACGCATGCTTACCCATTACACTGGCTTCGATTGTCCAGCTGGGTTGAGTCCTCATTGGTATTTCGTGGCTTGGTCCTGAGGTCTTGCGTGTCCTTTGAAAACAGAATTCCCCGCAGCTGAAATAAATCTGAGCCCCCTTGGACAGAGCACGTGCCCCTGTATCTGCTGTCCAAGGGGATCAGTGCCCCAGGTGTGGGCTTTCCTGTTGCTTCTGGGCAGGAGTTTGGTTGTGGCGAAAGCCTTGCAGGGGCCTTTTTCTCCCATGGTGCATCGGTTTCCATTGGGAGAGCTGCTTTCAGCCTCATTGCTGACTCCTGCCCTGTTCTCTTTTGCAGGGACACCCCTTCTTCACCTTGCACGACACCAAAGAGACTGACATGGCCTTCTTCGTGACAGAGATCCTCGGGGAAGACTCCTAACTGCCGAGCTTCACGGCCATGGCCAGCCCCTCATGCCCACGGCTTGGCCTCCCTGCCGGAGAGAGACTGAGGACTTGTGTCCACGGTGGTTTGCTCAAAGTGTGTCTCCCCTGCCTGGTGAACCCGCTAGCGGCCTGGCTTTTATCCCACTCCTCTGAGGCCGCTGCAGGAAGAGCCTGGGAACTTCACACACCCAGAAGTCGGCGCGGTCGCTGACCGTCACCCAGGGCAGAGCGGGCTCCGCCATTCCCCGGCTGGTGTGTGGTGGGTCCAGGTGGAAGGATTCCCAAGGCCAGGGGAAGGGCAGGCAAGTCGCAGTGCCCTCCCCTCCCCCAGCACCACTGTGCTGGAGGCTTGGAATAGCTTCGTGTCTCCCCGTCTTACGCTGCAAGGGCCGAGAGGTTCTTCCTGGACTCTCCAGACCCCTGTCCCTGCCCCCAGTTCAGGGCTTGCTCCCTGGAAGCCCCTTGTTGCTTTGCTTTCCCTGCATCCCTGTCACAGGACCACCCCCGGGAGTCTGGCTGGGGGGTGTCTGGAGAGCTGCACGGCTGCCTCTTGTGGGAGGGGAGGGCAGTTTCGGCCCCTGTCTTCAGAAGCCAGTGCTCCCAGGCAGCCCCATGCATGGGACCCCTTCCTACCCAGAGTCCTGTGGGGTAGGTCTGCCCCCAGCCCTGCTGCTGGGGTAGGGCTCACTAGACTGTTGAAGTGATCTCTGGGAAGCAGGTTCAAACCATGCCCCTCCTTGGCCTGAGCTGTTGCCACTGCACCCTCCCCAGGTGACTGCACATTCCCCCGTGACCCTAGCCCTACATGCGTGCACAGGTCAGGCCCCTTCCTCCACCGAGCCGTGTCCACAGCCTGGGGGAGAGGAGGTGGCTCTGTTCTGCGCACGCACCCCCCTGCCCCTGCCCCCCAAATACCGAGTAGATGTCTACGCTGCGCTCGGTGCCTATTGGCCATCAATGAGTCTGGGCGCTGACCGGGCTCCCCCCAGGGACCCTTCTCCCAATCCCAGGGCTCACGAAAGGGACTGGGCACCATGGTTCTTGCTTGCTCCCCAGCCGCTGTTCTGTGCCAAGCTCACACCACCTGTTCAGCGTTCACCAAAAAAAGAAAAGCTCTCTCAAACCAGCACCTTGTCCAGGGGCTGCCGACTGTTGTACATTTTTCTGTCTATATATAATGGACTTTGTAACCCGATTCCTCGCTGGGATGAACAAGCTCTCCATGAACCCCCTCCTTCACGGAAGGACGAGGGCACGGGGGTTCCTCCCGGTCTAACAAATCCACTGTGAAAACCTGAGGACACCCCTCCTTGCTTCCCAGCCTGGGAGGTCTATGTCCGGCCAGGGAGTCAGAGGGGTTTCTACCATCTGCTGTAGCTGCTCTCCCAATGCACGCGCTGGAGGTGGATTTTGTTATTTTAATTCGGAATGAGTTTTCAGAGTGATTCCCTCCCCACCTTTCTAATATATATTTGTGTGTCCGTATGTGTGTGTGCGCGTGTGTGTGTACATATATACATAGATATATTTTTAAATCAGTGATGAACGCAGACAGACATGTCTGTGGCCAGCCAGGTGGGTGGGATGATGGCTACTGACTTCTGGGTTTCAGTTCTGTGGGGGGGAGGGGGTCACGCACAGGCATCTGGGCCCAGATCCTTCTTTCGGTAGAAATGGAGCTGTTTTGGAACCAAAGCTTTTAGAAAAGCCGTGTTGGGGCCTGGGGCATAGGAGGCCTGGGTGTGGGGGCAGACTCACTGATGTGTGCTCTGCTCCTCGCAAGAACCCGGGTTCTCCCCAGCTCGAGGCCCCCTGCATTTCGGGGGCACCGAGTCCAAGCATCTCATCTGTTTCTCCGCACCAACAAGTTTCTCCGCACCACCTCGACTGCTTCTTCTGACTGGAGATGGATGAGGCCCGTTTTGCTCCATGTCTCATCCCAGGCCCTGGCTTAGATTCACCTGCTGTAACGAAGGCAAAGTGTGAAAGCAACTAGTCCCTTCAACTGCTCCCTCCTCCCGCCCGCTCTGCAAGCTACCTGAAGCAGGTCGTGGGGACGGTGCGCTGTACAGTTGTCCTTTATCTTTGTGCTTGCTTCGGATTGTTTTAGTTTGACTTGGAGCTTTATTCTTCCCCCACGCTGGGGCTTTGGGGCTTGGTTATTTTTTTAATTGCATGGGGTTTGTGGCTGGCTTTCACCCCCTTGGGGAAAGCCCTGGGTCTAGAGTCTAGATGGAGTCCTGAAATCCCTTCTCCTGGCCACGTGGTTTGGGGAAAGAGAGGACTCCTCCTGCCTTGCAGCCCTGGACATCGTGTCTAGGGCACGGATTTCGCGCCTAGGTGGTGCGTGTCTTCCCGCACGGGGAGGTGGATCTCACCCTAGCTTTGCTTCAGTTGATTTCAGCTTCATCCTCCCCACAAGTCTTCTTGCCCTCTCCTCTCCAAAGCTCCCCCCCCCCTCTTTTTTGGTTCTGTTCTGTTCCTTCCCCTCCATGGGTTTTTTGGGTGAACTCCAAGTACCTGTTTGGGACTCAGCTGATCTCCGAGGAGGGAGAGGGCGGTGCCTTGGGAGAAGGCCCTCTCGCCTTCTGTGGATGAGCACGGTCTGTAACGACGAGATGAGTCATCGTTTTCAATAAAACATGCCCCCACACCAGCTTTGCGCTGCTTCTTTTTTCCCCTCCCTTTCAAAAATCCCTGCCTTTCCAGCATCCCCTGCTCCAGCTTAATTTTGAACGTTGCGTCACGGCAGCAAAGTGCTCGAATCAGTCGGCTTCCCTTGTGAGAGATGCTGTTCAGACATACGCCAAAGGGTAGGTCCCATTCTCCCCCGCCAACCAGAGCTGGCAACCATCTGAGTTGTTATATATGTGCAGCCGCTGGCACGTGGAACAAATGTGCAGGCGACAGCACCGCACCCAACAGTCGGCCAGGCCTGTGAATCGTATGCAGCTACTTTCCTCTGTCAGACGAAGTGGCCCAGAGGACGGAGAATTGGCCTGGGCTCAGAGCTGGCTTCTTTCTCCTGGACTTGCTTAAGGCCACCCACTGTGCTGTGCCTCTGTTTTCCCAGCTGCAAAATGGGGTGATGACAGCAGCTGCCTTTAAGGGGCAGAGCTGAGTCCTAAGGTACACCTAGCCTGCAGCGGTCTGAGCTGGGTCTGGTCCCAGAAGCATGAGCTACTGAACCCTGCTTCATGACTAGATGGTTTCCAGTGCCCAGGCCGGTCGGTGTAGAACAGATACCCGAGTATTTGTTATGCTGCAGTATGGCGAACTATGATGGGAAAGAGAAGAGATTAAGTGTGAAGGGTGCCAGGGAGACAGAGCAGCCCTGTCCCAATGCCGGGACTTTCATTGCTAATGATTTGCATTGCGAAAGTCCTTCCCTGTGCTAGGCTCTGCACAAACAACACAGCTTACCCGTGAGTTGTCACCCAGGGGCAAAGGCATGTGTGGGGCTGCAGCTGCTATCACACCCATTAATGCTTGCCCTGATGTGGCCGAACGGGACTTTCCTGTCCATCCCCATCCCCTAGAGACTGAAGGCTGACCCTGCTCCATGCACTTGGGAACAGGGATTGGAGGGAGATGGGCGTGCGTCTCAGCCGGGACGGTCCAGTCTTGTTCAGCAAGGCTAAGATTCTGGTAGGAAACCCTCGGTCCTGTGGTTGTGTTTGTGAGGGTGAGCTCCTCCCTGCTGGATGACAGATCAGCAGTGCATGGAGCTCGATAAGGCAGTGTTCAGTGATCAGGCCAGGATCCTGAAAAGCAGCTAGAAGTGAAGTCACCAGCACATCTGGGAGAGCCAGAAACCACAGGGGCTGTGCCCAGGGCCAGCTGTGAGCCAGCTCTGTTTCACTGTCACATACCCTCTGGGTTTCTATGTGACTTCTGCCAATGGAAAGATCATGACCAGTGTAGGAGCTATGCCTCCCCCATGCACGAGCAATCAATCACTTTTATCCATCACCACCTTTCACTGAGCCAGGCCTTGTGAGCATAGCTGGATGGGCTAAGGGCTGGCTCAAGGCAGGAAACCGGAGCTTCCACACTTTCTCTCTGAAAGCCCCTTGTGCACCTCTCTCTTTCTGCATCTGGACTGCAGGACTGACAAGCCTGGATAGACCGAACTCTTACGCTGTGGTATGTCCAGAAGGTGATTAAAGTGGGAGCCCAAGTCCCCATGTCACAGCCTCGTGCTAACAAGGGCGGTCTCTGTCCTGCAGATTCTGTGTGTGGGATGCTGAGACTGCTGCAACCTCACCTGGCCATGATTATCTGCAGCACGTGGAAAGGTCCAATTGTCTGGGCTAGGAACAAGCTCGGCATTGCTCTGGAAAGCTGTTGGATGTGTTCAGGCACTGGGTCTGGTAGTCGCATAAGAAGGTAGTTTGTGCATTTTCATTTGCAATAAGTTAGATGGATGCTTGTGTGGGATGGTTTAGATAGGTGTGACCCTGCCTTGAGCAGGGGACTGGACAAGATGAGATGGCTGGGGGGCCCTGCCAGCCAGACCTTCCTATGATTATACATGCACCAGGCTGGCAGAGTGTGATGAAGGAAGCAGGCCCAGGGACACAAAGGAGCTTGTCTGGAGGACACAAGGTCTGTGGCAGAGCTGGGCACGAGTCCCAGCTCTCCTGATGCTCACGCTGTGTCTCTTGTTGGCTCTGGAGCCAAACAGGTAAAAGGGTTTGGGTTTTTTGGTCGCAAAACTCTCTGAAGTTCTGCATCCCACCTGCATAGGGTGGTACTGATGCTTCCCTGGGGAGTGCTGTCAGCTAGAGACAAACTTTTGTGCTGTTGGGGGGATGTCCCCATAACTGATCCTTATAAAATAATCCATGGGAGAGAAGGAGCTCAAAAATGAGTTTGGGATTATCAAGGCACTGCTAGCTACCGCCTTGGCTCGACTAACACGAGCGCTGTTACAGGGAGTAGCCGCTTGGTGGGGTCATTGCCTCGTGGTTTCTCTCCCCCCAGCTGGCCTCTTTGCTAACTCTCCCACACTCCCTGGGTTGCAGCAGAGATTTCCCTGCTCTCCTTTTCAGGGAACTCATTGCAAGGCCAGTTCAGGTCCCGGAGCATGAATACGCCCAGGGTGCAGCTTGCACCAGCACAGAGTCCCATTCCCTGGGGTTTGAGCCTCAACCAGGTTCCATACCCCTCGCGTTGTGCTGTCCACTGGTGAGAGGAGCTCCCTGAGCCCTGGGGGACTGGGATCCCTGCGGGGGAGCAGGACACTTAGGGGCCTGTCAGACCCTGGGTCCATGGGGATGGAGCGAGTAGCAGATGCAAAGGCAGCGCCGAGGGAAGAAGGGTGACGGACCCCTTCACTCCGTTACCACCTGCTGCCGGTAGCTGTGCTGAGCATCTCTCTGCATGGGTCTCCAGCCACCGCTGCACTGATAGCTTGGCAGTCGGGCTGGCAGTGCAGGGGAGGGAGTGGGGAGCCTCAGGGCCAGGGTCACAGGAGGCCAGGCTGGCGCTGGGGGCCTGCCCATCCCCAGCTGCTGGAGCCTGCCCAGCTACTGGTACAAGCAGGGGAGAAGGAGATGGGCTGGCTCAGCAGGCCTCTTGACTGCGGTGCTCCCATCTGTGAGACAGCAACCCAGGGCCGTGCCAAAATATCTGGCAAGAATCTGCATCCTAGTACCTCTACCATCTCAGGGATGCACCCTAGTATCCCTACCCATCTGCCAAGCAAATGAGCAGCTCCCTGCACTTTGCAAGCCCCCCCCTGCAGCCTGTTGCCCTCCCTCAGGGGCAGATGACACTTCCCTCACTGTAGACCTGGGTCTGCAGAAGCCAGCTGAGCTTGTGTGCCCAGAAGCCCTTATTCTAGATGTGTTACCATCTGCTCCAGCTCCAGTGGGAGCTCAGCACCTCTGGAATATGGCCCAGGGCCTCTCCAGCAGGGCGCCACATCCAGAGCCATCTCCGAGCAGATGGCTGCACCCTCACGGAGAACCAGCCACGGGGCTGGCAGTGCAACCCAGGCATGCTCTCCACCTTCCCTCCTCCCTTTCCATGTAGGTTCCTATATGAAATGTTCCTTCAGCTTCCCTCACCCCGTGCGCTCTGGGGGTCCAGAGTACACAGCGCCCCTTACTCCCATCCCTCCTGCCATTCTCTGGCCCAGCTCCCACCCCGTCCGTGGGCAACATCCAAGGAGCGGGTCCCTGCACGGCTCCTCCTGTACGAGGGCAGGGGTGGGGAGGACAGGTGCTGAACACAAGCCCTCGCTTGTCCTAGCATAGGTCATGGTGGGCTGCGCGGGGGGGACCGACCATTGTGTGCCACGACAAAGGACCAACCTTCATCATGGGCTTGCGGATCTATTAGCAGGGCGTCAGGGCCGCCGAGGGGAAAAGAAACCCGAAGGCATCAGACTGTGTAATTAAAGAGACAGTTTCTCATTGTCAAGGGCGATGGAGCTGCCGAGGGAGCAGCGTGAATAACCCGGAGGGAGAAGGCTGTGAGGAAGAGGGGGGATGCGCGCTTTGGGGCTGGTGTCAGGCCTGAGGAGACTTGGCTGCAGTACTCAAGCCGGAGGTTGCAGGTCTGGGAGCCATGGGGGGAAGCAGCATGTGAGACAATCCCCTTCCAGCCTCCTGCATCTGTGAACCAGGGCGAGGAGCCATGCTCCCAGCTGCCTGGCTCCATCCCCCCACTCCCCACAGCTGGGGAGCCCCTGGCTGCCGGGGTCCTTCCTCTGCAGCAAGCATTTGGAGCTGCCTGCTCCGTCCTCAACCCTGTGGTGGTGGTGGCGGTGGCGGGAGTACTAGCCCGAGCCCAGGGACATGCAAGGAGATCTAGCATTGCAACTGTGCCATGTGCCACAGGCTGCAACGGCACCTCCATGCAGGGCCCAGCGTTTTGGAGAGCAAATGGAGGGGGAAAGGATCTGCCAGGCTGCAGCCCATCAGGATGGGTCCATCACAGGGTGACCCTTCACCCTGCAGCTGTAGGCACTGGTGCTCCCATAGGCTTTGAAGCCAAGCAGGGCTGGGAGTGGTTGTGGGTTGGATAGGAGGCAACTGTGTAGTCAGGCTGTAGGGAACAGCACCAGGGTTTGGGAAGCGGTACCTTCTGCTCAGAGCTACCCATGAGCCAGTTGCGGACTGTGATGTTCCACCCCAGAGGCAGCTGCATTGCAGATATTGCCGTTCCTGTCCCCTGGAGGAGGCTTGGGGGGGTCCTGGGCTTGCTAAGCTTCAGCTCACTATGGCCAAGGTCTCTTTATTTACTGGTGGGGGAGCCCAGTAGAGCCCTTCTTATCAGCAAAGCAGGCAGGAGAGGCAGGCTGTTCTCTTGCTGTCCCTGCCTCCATCTCCACCCTCCCTGTTCTGCTCTCATGAGTGTCTGCCTCCGGGGGAGGAATAGGTGCTCCCACCTGAACACATGCACCCACCCTGACTCCAGGAAAGGGTCTTGTACAGCTGGTGCAAGACATGGACGTCTTGCCTCTGAGGTTGCCTGCAGGGAGGACACAGCACATGCCTGCCCATGCATCTCCACAGCTGCAGGAGTCAGGAATGGGTAGAGCCCGAGACAGGGACGCGGGGGCCCATTCACCAGCGCTCTGCTGACTTCATAGGTGCCTGGATGAGAGAGGCAGCGTAAAGCTGCCCCATCCCCTGCCCTCGGAGAGGCAGGACCGTCTCCCTTTGTCTCTGTAGGAGCTTTATCAAGTTGGCTGGCTCTACTCTCCTTTCTTGCGGCCATCTGTCAAAATTAAAGGAGAGACAAGACTAACGCACACCTTGCAGGGGGTCTGGAGGACACACCTTTCCAGGTTGGCTAGCAGCAAATGTCAACCAGTCAGGCCTGCAGCCTCTTCACGGGCAGGGCTCCTGGGAGGAAGGGGCGAGGGGGGTGATAAATTGCCTGGCTCCAAGCAGGTCTGGGTCACGGGCTAAGCTGTGGAGGACTTTTTGTTTCAATTACAGCCTTAATAGCTACATCAAGGGGCATTAAAAATGCATCAGTGCCTCCGAAGCGCAGGACTTGAGCAGCAGCAGGGAATTCATTGCTGCAAGTTACCTTATTAGGAGCAAGATTTTTCTTGTTAGTTGGAAACACTGGCCCAGACAGGCTGTTCCCAGCCCTTCCTCTGCCCGGCCCTCGCTGCTGATTAGCAGAGTGGCAGCAGGCTTGAGCATATAGCATCCCCTCATGCTATAGTCCCTTCCAAGGAGGATGTAGCTCTTCTTCTAGCAAAGTGGAAGAGCATTTTTTTGAATTTTTTAAATTAAATTTTTTTTTTAAAAAGTGGAAGAG
>NW_005842089.1:1048904-1069497 GCF_000455745.1 Alligator sinensis
AAGAGCGTTTGTCAGCTGAAAGAGAAGGGGAAAAAAAGTACCGTTAGGGCTGTAGCTGGCTGGCTCTGCTGGATTTAAAAGGCCAACCCTCTCACCCCAGCAAGGAAATCTGGGAGCAGAGCTTCTATAAGAAGGACAAGCTGAATGAGTAAGGGTTAAAATCTCATGAAAGGGGTGGCCTGGGGTTGAGTGAGGCTGTGTACATGCTCCTTCAGCTGTTCTTTATGCTCCGGCTTAATGCAGATGCTGCAAAGGGGATATATTTATTTTCTTCTCACTTTTTGGTTATTATTGTGGGGTTCTTTTGGTATTCTGCTGGGTGCTGAGTAGGCAATGCAAAAGGCATCTGATCAGCCTTTTGCTAGGGGGGTCTGGACTAGTCCATTGGGCTAGTAGCGCCTGGGAAGAAGCCACTGGGACCCAGTCAGTCCAGTTCAGTTTTGGGGCACTTTGGGACGGGGGGCTCTGGACACCTCCACTCTGAATCGGAGAGTTCTCACAGCCTGTTAGGTGTATTCGACTATCTTTCTGTCTGTCCTAATGGCTGCCTAGCCTAGATATTTCTAATGCACTGAAAAGCTGACGAGCTGAAAAGGCTGGGGGTGGGGGAAAGGAGACCTCAGCAACTATGGGTTGCTCTATGAATTCCATGCAAGGCTAGTGGTAGCTTTAGCATTATTTAGGAAGGCACTGGAAGTACAGTCCACCTGACAAGCCAGGAGATTTGGTGGGGGGTGGAAGAGATTTAAAGTTTTTGTCATCTGGATTTAAAAAAGAATTGATCTGCAGTTTTTATTTGTTCTCTGGCTTTTGAGCCTCTCAGGATCATGGATTTCAGCTTTTCTCTGCAATGAGAAGGGCCTTTTTAAACTCCTTTTTAAAAGTTCATCTCATGCGAACTCATGTCTCTCAGAGCTGGGGCTTTACAGAAAACCCCTCTAAAGATACGGGGAGGCTTGGCCCTACAAGCCTGGCATAGCAAATGGGTTTCTGTGCTGAATCCTGTCCTGGCCTACTTCTGAAATGCCTCCGTGAAGCAGGGTCTCTTGCCCCATTTTACACTGTTCCCGTCCACCCGGGAAGCAGGAGCTGTCACTCTGCATGTGCAGAGGGGGAGATGGCTTGACTATAACTGCCTCCGTCCATCAGGCTGAGTGCTGACAAGGAAATCACAGGACCTCAGTAAAGAGACCTGCTGTTTCTCTGCCATTGGGAACACTATGCCGGTGCTGAACACGTATACCTGCTTCACAGACCGGGCAGCAAGGACAAGAAGGAGAGCAGCGTCTGACCGTCTGCCCAAGTGCTAGGGGTAGGATTAGGACTCCAAGCCCCCTGCCCTTGACAGTGGTCCTGAGGCCCTTCGAGCCACCCAGTAGCCCGGTTCAGCATCCTTTTCTGGCTTGAGGTGCCTCCTGCTTTCTTTCTTTGCTTTGATCTCTGAGCAAGCCTTGCATTTCTGTGCAAGTCAGAAGGGCTACTGCTGAAGAGAGTCTAGCTGGGACCCCCTGGGGCTCACTCTGGGGGGGCTGCTGCTGTGCGAGGAGAGGCCAGCCCATGCTCTGGCACGTCTGCCTTGAGGCATTTCAGCTTTGGGACTGGCTGCCCCGCTCCCCTGTGCCACTTGCATCCTCTGCATGGGCCTTTCGAGCGGTATTAATGGCTCCTGGCAACTGCCCTGGTGACCGAGGACAGATCCGGGGCTTTTTGCTATGGAGAAGTGCCAGCGCAGGGCAGAACCCAGGCAGGCTGAGTGGTGGGATCGCCAGTGTGTGCATTAATGGGGTTCACTCCCGGGCTAGGGGAAAGGGCAGGGGATTCCCATCCCAACCCGTTTCAACTCCCATCGTTCCAGCTTTTGCAAGAGGGGCTTGTGTGACAAGAGGCAGGACCCCCGGGTTGCAGAGAAGGGAGGTAGCTGCTTCTTTCTACCAAAGTGCTAAAGTGATCACAGCACCAGGAGACAGCCTGGAAAATAAAACAGGCTTAAAATCCTGATTGCAAGCCCAGCCTTACAGTATAGTCTGGCTCTTTCTTACCTTGTTGAGTTATCATCCAGACTAGCCCAGTGTCCTAGCTCTTAGCTGCATAGGACAGATCCCAGGGGACTAGACTCTCAGGCTTTATTCAGGCCAGTCTGGCAGCCTTGGTTCTTCCTCCCTGATAGAGATTTATCCCACTGGCTTTTCCATTCGGGGCGGGAAGAGACCCAGCCTGCTTCTGGGACTGTGCAAAGTGCAGCTGACAATCCCCCAGGCACCGCTCCCAGCCTTCTACCTTGTAGGGCATGTAATTGCTATGTAAATACACAGCAGCTGCCATGTAAACCCAGAGGCTCCCATCACTCAGGCATTGCATCGATCCCGGGCTGGCATCGTGACAGCCACAGAAGCAGGAAACAACGGGGCAAAGCCAGGCTGGGGCAAAGCCAGGCTGGAGCAATAGGCAGCAGCATCGATTCATCTTGTGCAGCCTGGTGCCAGGGTACTGTAGCCGTGGAAGAAAGCTCTGTTCTCCCCTGGTACCCTGGGGTGAAAGGCACAGAGAGGGAAGGGAACTAGCAGTGTGGGGGGTCAGGAGTGGGCTAGGATTCAGAAAGGGCCGTGGGAGTTACCAGGGAGCAGACCTCTTACTGGGAGGTTTCTGAAATCTGAGCTCCAGCATTTCCAGTGTGTGTCCTGGAGCCCCTGGCCCGTTGTATCCCTGTAGTAGTAAGAGACTACATGGGCTAGTGACTCCCTCTTGGGCAAAAGATCAGGCCTGCAGCTGGCAGGGGGCATGAAGGAGAAACAACTGTCCTGTTGTGCTGAATTCCCCCAGGAAGAGCGAGCAGGTTCCCAGAGGAGGAAGGAGACTCATCCCTCCTGGCCTAGAAGTGGGGCTGGCTGTCCCTTATGCTGCTGCCTGGTCATAGGTCTCAGTGGCTACCGGGGCAGGAAGGAAGCGCCACCGGGCTTGACAAGCCAACAAGAGCAGCAGAAGATGCCAGGTGGGGGACCGCAGAGCCAAGATCAACACCTTGCAGGTGGTTCGAGGCTTAGCAGCAGCTTTGCTCCTGCCCTGGACTGATCTGAGGTGTCTCCAGCTGTGAACACGCATCCACCTCTGTGGCTACCACGTGCTTTATAGGAATCAGTGGCCAATGTGTATTAATGAGGTATCGTTAAGCCTGTCCGCAGAAGTAGCTAATGGGATCTTAGCCTGCACCTGGTGCCCCTTCTCTAGTCTGGTAGGGCCAGGACATAGGAAAGGATCCAGCACACATCTGGATGGAAGTTTTGGGCCTGGCTCTGAGGGGGGCCAAGCATTTTGTGTCTAGCGTGGACAGTCCTCCACCCCAGTGAAAGCCACAGGAGACGAGGCGGTGGGGCTCGGCCCCATTGTCTGTCCTTGCTGGGAAGTAGACAGACAGCTCTGCACTGTGCTGCCCAGAGACCGGGGTCTGGGCAGTAGTGGGGGGGAAGGCTGAAATAGCGGGGGCTGCATAGGGCTGAGGAGCATTGGCTTTCTGTGCTGGGCGGAGGTGAAGAGAGGTAGCTGCATAGGGGGAGGCTGGCACAGCCCCTGGTCACACTCGTTCTGCTCTGGGCAGTGAGGTTTAACCCATATGCTCTTGAGGGAGAAGCCTTGTGGGTCTCAGGATCTTCAGGCCCCAGGATCAAAAAACACCCATGCCTTCATGATGGCTTCAGCTGAACTCTACAGAGACCTCATAGCACAAGGCAGGCTCTGCCTGGGCAAGCTCCCCATAGACAAGGAGGTGCTTCCCACTCCTGGGGCCCTCCTCTGACTGGGCCCAGCTCTAGGATGGTGCTGGGAGGGGACAGGCGGCCAGACCTGCTGCGTCAGCTCCAGAGTCTGGTCCTCCTACGTGGTTGCTAATTGGCCTCCCCTGCCGGCTGCCCTCCCGCAGCCTTCCCTCGCTCCTCAGGACAGCCGGCCATCCTTCAAATGCTGGAAAGCAGGGCAGCAGGTGGCACATTTGCAATGCAAACAAGGTGCTTGGCTGGCCAGGCGCTGGGGAGAGCAGCACCCACATCCATCAGCGTGGCAAAGTCGGGTGGAAGTGCTGAGTCTGGTGCTTTTCTGCTGATGCCAGCTTCTTATTGCAGGTGGCTGTTTGTCAAGCAGTCCCTTATGGGCCAGATCCTGGCAGCTGTCTTTCCAAGCACACATGCAACTCCTCCTTGCCTAGTATGGGTTGAAATGGGCTGGGAGCAAGTATCTCAGAGCTTCAGGAGGATTCATCTCTAGCCAGGGCCCTGTCTCTAACCATCAAGGGTCCCTGACTCCCCTGTTTCACTCGCCTTTCCCATAGGCAGCCGCAAGCCTCCTTTGATCCCACTGGCCTGATGGAGAAGGCAGGTCTCCTGCAGGGAAATAAATAGGATCAGGGGAACATGAGGAGAGAGCTCCATTTTGGACAGACCCCCCCACTCTCCCACTTACAGTTCTGCCGATGCCCCTTATTCCCAGCTCTCGCCTCTGGTCCCAGCACCCCAGGAACCCCTGACAATGCACCTCGCTGCGTCTCTGGCTTATGAGAGCCCCAGGCCTACAGCTGGGAAGCTAGGAGAGGGGACTGGGATGTCCCTCTCCATGGCTTGTTCAGTCCTCAGTCTTTCTGGAGGTCTGGAGGTACAATCTAGTTTAGGGGCCTGAATCTTCCCTGCCTTACGGACCATTGTTGGTGTGTGTGCACGTGCACAAATATGTATGCGCAAAGAAAAGTTGCACAGCGATCGGACAACCAGATTGGACAAACACCTGGCTGAGGTCATCTGAACCCAGCGCTCTTTCTTGCCCAGGGCAGGGGGTCGGACTCGATGATCTAATAGGTCCCTTCTGACCCTAAAATCTATCAGTCTATGAATCTATGAAACCCATATTGCCTGGCACTTCCCCTGCGAAGGCAGCTTGCCTGGGTTCCTCTGCAGCAAACGCTCACCCTCAGGGGGCTTTGCTGGCCCTGGGACACCACGTCCCCTCTTTGCCTCTGGCCCAGATCTGGCCCCAAATTTATGATGCCTTTGCTAGGCACCGCTGGCACTGGGCGGAGGTGCGGCCCGCAGAGACGCTCTTTGTTGAGCGGCTGTATAATTAATGTAATGAATTCTGTGCTGTCAGGGGCTTCTCTTATCTCTAAAAATAAAGTGAGGGAAGAAAGCGAGAGGATTGGGAAAAGTGGGGGCCCACAATAGCATGAGGGGTGTGTGGAGGGAGCAGCAGGATGCTGGGCACAGACAAGGTGCTGGGGTCTGAGTGGCACAGAAGGCATCTCGGGGAGAGAAGGGTCCAAGGCAAGGATGCTGGCGAGAGGGGACTGACAGGTGATGGCACTTTTATAGATCTCTCCTCTGAATATTACTAATTATTATCATTTTCTGGATGAAGTAACAGCCCAATTTAGCCTGGTGCTTCCCCTCCTCCCCTCCATAAATCTAAGTGCTTGCAAAAGGGAAGGATTGACAGACATAGCGTGTGCCGGCCGCCGGCTGCAAGGAAATGGGTGCCGATTGGCCTCATCCACCATAAACTGATATATTTGCCAGCCCAGCTGGTCTTAGCCCACAGCTCCAGCTAGTCCAGCCCTGCTTGCCCAGCCAAAGCAGCGTGGTCCCGTGCTTGCTGCACCCCCCACGAAAGAAAGCCCTGGGTGTCGGGCGGAGAGTGGATTTCACTTTCCAAGGCCTTTCTGCTGACCCCATCCACACCAGCTGTGTGCTGCTGTCCAGCTCTAGGCTCTGGATCCCTCCTCTGACTCACACCAGCCACTGCTACACTCCCCTGGGCAGAGGGGTGTGAAACATCAGCCTTCTGAACTGGCAGCGTGTCACAGCGGTTGGGGACGCAGCCTGGAGCTCAGGACTCCTGGGTTTCACACTCCTGGGGGTGACCCAGAGCAAGTTCCTTAACTTCCACCTTGTGCATCACCAGGGCTGTGGGGACAACACGACTGACCTCCCTTGCAAAGCACTTGAGGCTGGCTGGGAAGAGGGACCTCGCTGAGCCCTAGGTGCATGGCATGTGTCCATGGGCCCACAGCACCCAAGAGGAGAACCCGTTGGCTTGTCTTTACTGTCCACAGGAGCACGCCTGTCTTGGGTGAATGGGATGGGGGTTACAGGCCCAGTGCACTCAGCTCCTCACATCTCCACTTGCCCAGTGCATGCATCCACTCTTTGCCTCCAGACCCTCATGGGAAGGGCTGAGCCCTGTGTCCCTGCAGATGGCTGGAGGCACCCAGGGGGCTTTCTAGACCCCCATGAGTATTAAACAGACCCCCCTCTGCCCTTCCCTCTGCCATCCCTGCCTTCCCCGCTGCACAGACATGCTCCCAGGGGGTGACAGCACAGCTGCCCAGTCAGGCAGCTCTGGGCGCAGGCTCCTGGGAGGCTCAGTCATGCTTGTTTTAATTAAAATGTTGTAACTCCAGCACTAATTGTTCTTTGGCAGTGGGGGAAGGAGATGAATCAGATATCCTGTGGCAGGGGAAGAGGGAGCAGAGGCATCACCAGTCTCGAGCAGTGACAGGCGAGTCTGTCATGGGTGCTTCTCAGCAGCCAGCCCATTCCTCTATGGTCTCCAAGCCTGTGCCGTGAGACGTGGCAGGGCTGGCATGTGCTGCTGACTTGGCATGTGATAGGACTGGGGAAACAAGGGGAGATAGCCTGGGCCACAGGATTAAACTTTTCACTGCCAGGGTCTGGGATTGGAGTAGGCGTAAGAGCCTTGGCTGGGTTTGCAGGGATAGGCAGGAGCCCCAAAGACTGAATGGAAAGTGTGCCCAGGTTCATGAGGCCTCTTACATATCATCCAAATGGGGTGGGGAACACAACAGGGCAGCCTGGCTTTTCTCTGCTCCCCTCGTGGTGTGATCAGGACCCCAGCCTGTCTCTGTGGGATGAGCAGACCCCATCAGTGCCCCTGGGCCATGTGAGATCTCCATGCCAGGCTGACTTGGGTGTAAGGGCAAGACTCAGGACCCTTGACCCCCAGAAAGCTGACCAGAACCCAGCAGGGCCTCAAGCGCAGGTGGGTCTCTTAGGGGAGGCCGGGCAGAAATCCCCGGGGCCAAGAGAGAGATGAGCCCCGGGGCCAAGAGAGAGATGAGCGGTTGCCCCATCTCTAGAGGTTGGGCTTCCTTTCCCACACCCCCCTCTCTCCACTTGGCTCCGTGTTCCCAGTGCTGCTGAGGGCACCCACTCTCACACCCACCTCCCCTGCCCGCTACCGCTCACATGCATCCCTCCCAATAGTCAGGCCCTGAAAGCTGATTTTTGTGGGTGCCCCTGATGGCAACCCTCACAACCTCTGTCTCTGGTGTGCTTAACTGGGACGCCTATAACTCCTGGACCATCAGCGACGCTTCCCACAGCAGCCTCTTGGTCCGAGCCTGCAGCTTTCCATTCTCGTTGTGCTGCGGCAACCTGCTGAAGTAGCAAAGTTATGGAAGTGTGTGGATGTGTGTCCAATGAGATCGATTTTAATATGGCTTGCAAGCTTCCAAGCAATTTTCTATGCTAATTCTATCTATTTTGGGGGGAGCTGGTAGAGGTGCCTATAATTAAGATTGCCCAGTGATTTGCGCTTTTCCAGTTATTTATAACTTTGACAAACTTTTACTGTTTGGATTGAAATTTTCCAGGCTTGCTCTTTGCCGCAGATTGATTTTTTCCCCCCTTTCTTTTGATTAGAAACATGCAGCCTCCAGCAACCCCGTGCATAAAGAGTGTTCATAGGGCTGCAACGTCAAACTCTTTTGCATCAGAATGAAGTCGACCCTATAACATAGAGTCAGCCTCCCTCTTGCATTGGCACTGTGATGCAACCTTTGCTACCATGAACATGCTCTGCATCCTCAGGGACCTCTGCCTCCATCAGTACAGGGGATGGGGTGCTCAGAAATGAGCCTGGTGTATGATGCAGTCAGGATAGTTAAAGAATGAAGGTGCCAGTGCTAGGGAGCAGGGAGGAGGGGTGGTCAGAAGCGTGAGGCTAAACCATGCTGTGGATTCATGTCGAGGTCTGTCTTCAGTCAACCCAGCTGTAAGCGGGTATATGGCCATTTACACTGGGTGTCAAAAGCAGCCGGGCCTAACATTGACTGCATCACTCTCCTGTGTGCCATTGGCATGAGGCCCTGGTGTATCTCATAATCACACTAATCCAATGGGCCATGACCTGGGCCGATCGAGACTCCTTTTGCGATATATCAAATCAGGACATCAGCACTGGGATGCCGATCTTTTTGCTGTAGGTTGATGGTTCAAATTGAGTCACCATGAAACAATCACGAGGAGGCCGGGAGGCTTCTATGGCTGCACGACTCAGGGGGGTAAAGCAAGGGCTGGGCTTAGCTGGCAGGGGGACGCAGGGTGGTAAAGCAAGGGCTGGGCTTAGCTGGCAGGGACATGCATGCAGGATGGCCTTCTGGGGAAGTCCAGGTCTGCAAGCATCTCAGCAGCTAATGCCAAGAGTGGGTGAGACCCACTTCAGGGCAACGTTTTGGAGCCTAAGGGAATAGGTTCCTCTCCCTGCTAGTTTATCCTGGGTTATTCATGGCCCACGCAGGTGGGTACCTACAGGAAGCAGGCTGGGCTCACCACCCATGTGCCCACACCTCTCCTCCCCATTGTGGCACCACATTAAGCTCCTTCATGATGGCCTGTGTCTCTGCCTGTTTTGCCCTATAGCGATGATTGAGAATAACTAATATTATTTCCCTGCCATGCTCCGCCACCGTCTCTGAGCCACAGGAAAGTGTGGAGAATCCTTCTGTCCTTGTCCTGTGACTCCGTGTCTCGCAACCTGCCGCAGAGGTTCGTTACTGAGCAGCTTCAGCCTCCCCAGGACAGACAATGCTGGGGCTCACTCACGAGTGCGTCCGAGAGATGGAAGCTCATTAGCGGCTGTGGGATGAATAATGAAGAGGCAGGTTCTGCGCAGGAGCTCGGCTTGTGTCGCAGGCGAACGCCTCTGATTTCATCTCCCCGGGGGAAAGTGGGGCAGAACCATCATAAAAGCAGGCCTGAGGGACAAGAGCAGCAGCACACGGGTCTGTGAGCATGAGGGGCCTGGGAGACACCGTGGGCTTCATTAGTTGAGGAGCAGGCAGGAGAGCAGGGAAGGGAAAGCTGAGTCCTTCACTGCTTGGTGCTGCTCGTCGTGAGCTCCCAGGGTGGAGTCGGGGCTCTGCTCAGGTGAACGGGAGCTTTGCCCTTCACTTCAGTGGGGCCAGGACTACTTCAAGGTTCCTCTATGGGCACTTCTATGCATTTCCCGCTGTACCTCGTGAGATGCCCTGGCCCTTCCCCAGACATGGTGGGCAGAGCATGGCACTCACACCGCTCCCTCAGCAAGCACCAAGCAAGGCAGCCAAATCGCTACCCTGCCTCCCTGCTCTTTGTCCTCTAGCCCAGCAGAACGGTGATTTTTCATCACGTTTCATAATGTGTGTGCAAATAACGTGTAACGTGTACAAGTGCCCTAAGCGAGCCAGTGAGCCTCTCTGCTGCCCACCTCACCCCCTCCGCCCCGTCCCAGCTCTCGCCGCCCCATGCCAGCCTTCGAGGCTCTCCTTGCCATGTAAGCCAGCCACTCCTAGCTCGGTGACAGCAGTTGGATGTCACCCTTCACCCGCACAGCTGCTTGCTCTGGGCTCGGAGCTGTTGCTTTGGAGAAGCCATGTTTTTTCCCTGCCCGCTCAGATGCCTGCACCTGGGCTGCCGATGTGCTGAGGGTTAAATGCTTGGCCTGCAAAAAGGAAATGGTTTTCCGTAGCGGCTTCCTCCACTCTTGTTCAGCTCTGGTGCGGCCCCTTGTTCCAGCTCCTTGGGGCACTGTCTGTGCCCCTGGCACTGGGAGGCAGCTTCTCCTCGGGAGTCTGGCTGAGGGATGGAGCAGGCTGTCAGGTTTTCCTTTTTCCAGGCAGGCTTTTCATTCGTCACAAAGGGGCTGGGCAGGACCAGGCACAGGGGTAGCAGTTGCTACCTGCATGGGGATCAAGGCTTCAGGTGTCGAAACACTTCCCTGAGCGAGGGACACCAGTGCATAACAAAAGAAGGGGACCTCTTTTTCGTTCAGAAGTAGGCTCCATTTGGGGAAGAGCCTTCCTATGTTTTTGCCCCAAGACCTTCCTTCTTCTCTTGCTCAGTGGTCCCTTGAGGGCAGTTCTTCCCCCCTTCCCCCTTGTTAACATGGCAGGCAGATGTCGAGGTCAGGTTTTGACTGGCCCCATCACTTGACTTTTCTGTGCTGTGAAAGTCAGCTGAAGTGAAGCAGAACCTAGTGTTTAAAGCCAACACTGTCACCTCAGCTTAGGCTCAAACGGGAGGTTTCGCTGAGAAGTTGAGATTTTGCTACCACCTCTAATAGGAACCAAAATGTCAGGGGTTTAAAAGAATTGACAACTGAAGCCAGTTTTTAGGTTGCAAATGGCCAAACCCCGGTGCTCAGAAGCCCCCCAAATTCAGGCAATTGGCTTTGAAACCATGATATTTAAAACAAAAATATGTTTGTTTTGTATATATATAAATAGTGCATGGTGGGTTCTTTCGATTTCAAGATCCTGAGTCCACATTTTGCCATGCAGAAGGACTAGAAACTCTGGCGAAGTCAGGCGAATTGGCTCTGCGCTGGTGAGATGCAGCGGGATCAGGCTGGGACCTGCGAATCCGGAAGAGAAATGGACTGCATGCGTGTAAGTGAAAGCAAGCAGGCTAGTTTAAGAGCCTAACTTGGGTGAAGAGAAGAAAGCACACAGCATCCCCAGGCAAAAGGCAAAGTGCTGATGTGAGCTGATGAGGGCAGTTTCAATGCCAATCACTTCAGTGGGTGACTGTAACCCACCTTGTAAGGAGTCTGCAGACACCATTTCATTTTGATGATCTGTGAAGAAATCTGCTTTGGCAAATGGGAAGAAAGGCAAGGATTGTTAAAAGTGCCTGGTGAGGCTGGGTGCTGAGCTGGAGACTTTTCGGGTGAGGCCAGTTTTGCTTGGGCAATGGCTGTGCTTCGCATTCGCACTTGGATCTGCACCCACCGGTGTACATGGTCTGATATCCAGTCCCATCCGAAGGTCCCAAATGATGAGTTTGTGCCATCCAATGGGCCAGGAAGTGCAGGAGAAAGCTGAGGATGAGCTGCTAATTCTTGAACAAAGGACAGGAGTAAAAGGGAGCTGGCTTAGGGCATGATGTGCTCTGTCACCTAGCTCAGTAATTCCCGACAAAAGGCAAGCAGAGGATGGACAGCAGAGAGTGTGACCATGCTGCTCTGTCCTTGCATGTAACCCAGCTGACCTTCTGATCCTCACCTAGATGGGAACCGGTCTCTCTGGGTACCCTGGGGGCAGCAGGAGTGAGCTCCCACCCTTTGCACCAGGCTAGTATGGTTTGCAGAGGGTGCCTGGAGCTTCAGGGGCTGCCTGGGGAAGCTGGGGCCCTGCAGCCATGTGTGGTGTGGCTTGCCTCCCCCCTTTCTCAGCAGCCTTTCTCAGGCCATCTCAGTGCCATTGCAACTTGTCACCAGGGCTGAGGAATAGGCACCAAGCTGTTCTCTGTCTGCAAGCAGGAGAGTCGCATGTCCCAGTGCTGCCAAGTGTGGTGGTAGCGGCAGAGCAGGAGTGGAGCCCAGGACACCTGGGTTGTTGCTTCCCTTGCACCCAGGACGTGGCTTGCCTGTCTAGAAAATGAGGACAATATGATTTACCTGCTTCACTGGAAGGCTTAAACCCAACCACGCTAGCAAAGGGCATTCAGATTCTCCCCAGAAAGTTGCAGAAGGTGTGTGGCTGGTGAGACACGTGTTAGTGTGTGCTCACTGTTATGTGCGGCTCGCCTCTTCCCCATCATAGACCCGTGCAATGGCACCTTCACCTCTGCAGGCAGTGGTGGGAATCTGAGGCCACAGAGGCTGTGGGACCTGGTCAGGGCCTTGTAAAAGATGCCATCAGCTGAGCTGGGCTTCAGAGCAGGCCCCAAAGGAGCAATGTACCAGGTCAGTGCCCTCCCATCTGTGCTGGGCCAGGCGTGAGTGTGTGTCACACCCACATCCCCTTCGCTGAAGCCCATCACAGTGGCCTACTGGGCTGGGACTCACCTTAGTGCAGAAAACTTGGAAACTGCTCAGGTGCTACCATCCTGCACAGATGGAGATGCACAGGTGCCTCCCTTGCCCTCCCATGCCAGGGACCAATTTATTCTCTGCTCCACTTTGCTCTGCTTCACTCTCCTGCAGGCTACTGCTGCCCTGTCTCCATGACCCCCGGGGGCTGGTGCCAAGGCCCTGGCTGCGTAGGACTCCTGGGTTGGTTGTGTCCGAGGGCAGAGTGCTGACTCGGTGGTGCGGCTAAACTGCCTCACCCCCCATGCCCCCCGTCTGTCCGGGGTGGGCCCTGGGAGAGCCCTCCCCCCACAACTTCTTTGGTGTGTGCAAGGGCCTCGGGCTGGAGGGATGCTTGGTGCTGGCCAGAGGGGCCTGCTGTTTGAGAGCTGATGAATTAATAGCAAGAGCTAAATACAGTGCCTGCCACGTGTTTGGTGAGCTCTGCCTTTCCAGCATGAATAATGAGCTAGGGCAAAGCTTCTGCAGGAGAGTTGATGATAACCCACATAGATCCCCAGCTGTGGTGGGAACTTGCAGCTGCCACAGTGGTGTGAGGCTAGGTCTCCGGTACTCAGGCTCCAATGACACAGGTCCCCTGCCCTGGAAGGGGAATGCATCCCTGTTTGCTCTCTGCAGGACACGACAGAGGTGCACTGGGCAGCCATCCAGCCTCTGGCCCCAAGGGGATAGTAACAGTGAGCACGCACTAACACGTGTCTCACCAGCCGCACACCTTCTGCAACTTTCTGGGGAGAATCTGAATGCCCTTTGCTAGCGTGGTTGGGTTTAAGCCTTCCAGTGAAGCAGGCAAATCATATTGTCCTCTTTTTCTAGACAGGCGAGCCAAGTCCTGGGTGCAAGGGATGCAACAACCCAGGCATCCTGAACTCCACTCCTTCTGCTCTGCTGCTACCGCCACATTTGGCAGCACTGGGACATGTGTCTCTCCTGCTTGCAGACAGAGAACAGCTTGGTGCCTATTCCTCAGCCCTGGTGACAAGTTGCAATGGCACTGAGATGGCCTGAGAAAGGCTGCTGAGAAAGCGGGGAGCCAGATTTTGACAGGCAGGAGGGGAGACAAGTAGTTAGCTCTGTTAGCTTGAAGTCAGGCAAAAGGCAGGGTAGATTAATTTTGCACCTTATAAACATGCATCATTAATCTACCCAGTTAGGTAGGGGAGATTAAAGTTAGGGAAGTATAGCATGGGCTTTTGTGAGCCTGAGCTGACTGGGCAGGGAAGAGCACAGAACAGTACAGGGAGGTCCTGGGAGAAGTTACTGTTTCCTGGAAGGGCACCTGGTTTGTTGCTCTCTCTCCTGCAAGCTGGGGTGCGCAAGCCCCTCTTTGCCACGGCCCAGGCTGACCTGGCAGCAGAAACCAAGCGGCAAGTTGCTGTGTTAGAAGGAACCAGTTGCCTTCACCCCCGGCTCCCAGCCACATACGAGGAAAGGGAGGACTCATCCTCCTTCAACGTCCAGCCCAAACGCTGGACCAGGCTGGGGGCAGAACCCAGACCTCACTGCAAATGAAGCCCAAACTCCATGCTCTGTCTGTGGAGCAGCCTTGCCGCTCGCCTAGGACAGCAGAAGGAGAGCTGAGTCCTGGGGGGTCTCTGGGGAGGAGAGTATGTACCAGCCTGGGCTCCCTGTCCCTGTGGAGAGAGCCTCCCCACCTAGCGGAGCTAGCAGTCCAGTTGCCCTTGGCAGGGGGAAGATCTTTGACTCCAGGAGCTGTGCGGTCCACCTATCACCACCGTGGATGCTCCTGTTGGGGCTAGGATTGCTGCCCATCCTGTCAGGGGAGGCCCCGAGCTTTTGTCAGAGCCGAGCTGCTCGGGGCCGGCATTGCTTTGCAGTCTCATGCCAGGCTGCAAGACTCCTCCTGATAGCGAGCGAGGCGTGGATTCCTCCATAACTCAGGACCGAATCAATAGAAATTTGGTTTTGATGTATTTTTAACCAGGCTTGAACATGTGCTCGCTTCATGTTAAGTGAATCTCGCTGGAGGTCTGCAGCAGCCGAATGAAGATGGAGAGGTTGTGCTGGAGGGCAGACAATGGTCTCCTTGACCCAAATGGAACGATAATAAATAATTCCCTTATCTGCCTTGGAAACCAGCCCAGCGGCCTCCCAGGGCCTACCTGGAATGGGAGCATGGGTGAGAACGAAGCCAGCCTGTGGCGGCTGCTGTCTCAAAGGCTGAGATGCCAGAGCAGAGCACGCAGGGACGCGGGCAGGAATAGGAATCGTTTGCAATTGATCTTTCTGCTTCAGGGGGTTCGCTGATCAGCGGCTCTGGTCAGGAAGGGAAGGCTTCCTTCCTACCCTGGGGCACAATTAGACCCACCGGATCAGACCCTACAGGGCTGCTCCTGTTGATTTTTAAAAGCCCCTTTTCTTTTGATTCTGCAGCGTGCCGTGTTCCCGCCACCAGAGACAGGACGCCGGGCTGGGCAGACGGTGGATGCTGCAGTCTCCTGTTGTCTGTGCTCCTAGCAGGGGCTCGAGTGGGGGGCAGGAAATGGAGATTTGGGTGGGACGAGCGGTGGAGGGGGCAGCCTTTGCTCTGAGTCCTGGTCGTTAGCGCAGCGGGTGTCATGCTGCAGAGGGTGCTAATAAAAAACCTTCCACGTCCTCAGGGGATCAAAACTGCCTGCAGCACCTCTATGGAGGGCATCTGATCCCTCTGTCTGGGCTAATCTTAAACTCCTGAAGCACCTTGGCAGGGGCACAGCTCCTCTGTGTGCTGCTGGCTTTACACTACTCGTGCTGCCATGACAAGCCGAAGCAGCAGGAGACCCATTACCATCCCGCCCCCAAGTCTTTAATTAAAGCTTGGGAAATAATTCCCCCCCTCCCTCTATTACATGAAATCTTCTCATTAATTAAAAACCTTGATCTGGGCCAATGGGAAGCAGATGTTGCCTGGTTGCTTTGCGTCTGTGTGTGTCACAATCTGCTGACCTGATTGACGGCCTTGGCGGGGTAAATGTGGGGTGGGAGGCGGGGAACGAGGTTTTATTGCGTCATGCGAGCAGCTTGGTTCAGTTTTCCTCCTACCATCTTGTAGTAGCCCATGAGTCTGTCTGCCACGGCGTAACGTCATCCATATTAGCAGTTGTCCTGGTGTTCCTCCAATGGGAAAAATCACCCCCATCTGCCCCGACCATGCCACTTGACTGGTACCCAATCTGGCTGCACAACAGGCTGCAATGGTGGGTGCAAGCCAACTGGCTAGGGGCCACCAGAGTCTTGTCTTCGTTGGCAAAGAGCTGTATTTTTAACGTGTTAGCGCACTGTCCCCATGGAAGGAAGATGGAGTGGTTTGTTGTGGAGGTCAGACGATGGTTTCTCTGACTTTAGCCAGGCAATGTGGGTTAAAGCTACACCTGCTTTGTCTACATCACTCGTGCTACTTAACACAGGTTACTCGGGCACTGTTCTTCTGACTTGGTGGAAGGCCCCAGTCCAAAGTCAATGGAAAGACCCTATCGGCATTCGTGACCTGTGAACCAGGGCCTAGCTCTGTCTGGGCTGAGACACTCTGCGAGCGGCGCACCTGCACAAGCAGAGAGCTGCTGGGCAAGCCACCTGCCCAGTCTGTGTGGTCCCGTGGGAGCGATTCGTTTCTCAAGGGTCAAGCCCAGAGGCTCAGGAAGGAGAAGGGGACCAGGAAGTCTAAGTGCAAACAGATGTATCTCAGTGGAGGTTTCTGCAAAGGGGAATTCTGCGTCCAGCACCTGTGATCCCCTCTGTTGTGAACCAACCAAGTGGATTGCACTAGAAAGGGTCCTGGTTTTGCCTCAACAGTTTCTTCCCCGCAATGAAGTGGACTTGGCGGGCCCCAGATCCTGTTTCCTTCCAGCTAAGCAGCAGTGGGATCCACGTTGACAGCGGCATTGGGAAAAGTGGCAGGTGATGCACAAGATTTCTGCTGGAGAAGGAGGAGGAACTCCCACATCTCCTGCTGTGTTCCTGGTTCAGTATCTGGTACTTGGGTTAGCTATTCATTCTTTGTTTTCCAGTTGGCTTTTAAGGTGGCTTAAATGCCCATCTCCCATTCCTGGCCTAGAAAGAGCCCCAAGACCTGAGGCATTTAAAGGCCCTAGATCTTCAGATTCCCAGTTTGGTGCCCTGTGTCACTACATTCGCTGTCAAAATAAAAAACCATGACCCCAAACCAAATGGGACGAGCGACAACAGGGCACCAAGACCCAAATGAACGTGATTTCCTCTGGGCCAGAAATCTTGATCTCATGAACATTGAGCTCTTCAGGGGCCTGCTGGAGAATCCCAGCCAGGTAGATGTGAACTTGGTCTGATTTTAAGTGTAGTAATTCTCTCTCCTTTCTTTAAACTGCATCAAGGTTTGAAGACGAAATGCTGTCAGCTGAGCAATGGATCAAAACAGGCCCTTGAGATGAAAGGGAATTGTAGATTGGTATTCACGTCTGTTAACGAATGTGGAAACCAACCCAAAATCCCAGACATGTTTAATGAGCTTTGCATTTAGAAGTGACAATGATGTTGCTATTTGGAAGAGGCTTTGAACTTTGCAGAGACCTGCTTATTGTGGGTGATGGAGATGGGAAAGCCCGACAGACTAAGTATCAGCTCATATTAAATATCACTGGCGTTTACTTAATAAAACATGCATATTGCAAAATCAAGAAAAAGTTTGTTCAATATTTTCGTGTGTCTGGTTTGCTCTTCCTCTCCTTGTATACAGGCTTACAAAACGCTTTGCATATTTATTTTAACATGCACTGGATTTATTTAAAAATAGCAGCTCCAGCATTGGAAACAGCCCACTTGCTTTTCTTCTGAATCTATTCATTGAATCAATGATCCAACATTAAACAAGGTTATGGGAGTTAAATCTCTATAGGGATCTATTTGCTGATCAGTACAAGGGTGGAAGGTTGGAAACTTTTTATTGCATGTAACTGTAATGAGAACCAGCTTAAACAAATATATTTATATTTTAAAAAGTAGGTGTTCTTTTTGCCAGAAACCCCCCCTTTTTTTGTCAGCCAAGATGCCTTGTCTTCAATAATTTATGCCGTGTTTATAGCGTACAAAGAGCAGAGCAGCCCTGTTCTTAATGAGCAAGGACGAAAATACTCAGGATATTTCTTTTGGGATTTGTTTCATCAATGGGAAGAGCTGAAGTCACAAAAGCACGGGTTGTGTCTGAGAACGTACTGGTCTGTTTTCCTCATCAAGGGACCGGACAGGAGTCACCCCACTGACAATACAGAGGAACAGTGGTAAGGCGGACACAGAGGGCAGACTGGTTTCAGATGGGTCCAAGGGCTTGTCCTCGCGGCCTCTCTGCTGAGCGGTCCGGTGAAACCTGCCCTGCCCAATCCATCCCACCCGCTGTGCGTCACCTCCCAGAAACGAGCCACTGGCTTAGAGCACCCGGTGCTGCTTGCAGACCCTCTTGGGAGGGCTTACTGGCACGGCCTCGGGGCTGCTCCACTGTCTTGCCCCAGAATTTAGCTTATGTTGAGATGGAGCTGGAGGGCGGGTTGGTTTGTGCTTCCTAGTTGCCTTTCCAGGGTGTACATAGACCTGACCTAAGTGAATTGGGAGCCTAAGTCCCAACACCCCCTTGCCCAGAAGAACTTCTCTTTGGCTGCTGTCTTGAATCCAGGCCTGATATCTCTCTTCCAGAAATCAATGGAAATACTCCCATTTAGGCATGATGGCAGGTGGGGCTGGATCCTTACGGGTGGGTTGCTGGAGGTGACAAGTCTCGGAGGAAGACCAGAGCATCACTAGATGCCACTTGTGTATAGGACCGAACCCTTCAGAAGTCTGTTCCAGCTCTTGGGGCTCTTTCTAGGCCAGGAATGGGAGATGGGTTAAACTTCAAACACACGCAGAGACAGAGCCAGAGACATTGTCTTCTCCTGTCCTGGGGGCAGCCTTTGGGGCTGGTTCTAATTTTTAAGGTTCCTCCCACACAGACAGACAGACAGCTCGCTCACAGGCACGCTGCAAAGATTAATCATGAATGAAAATAATTAGCACCCTATTTCGCATGAATATACATCTCTGCTGTTTCCTTGAATGAAAAATGCGCACGCTGGTAAATTGGAGGTGAAATAGTACATCTGTTGTCAGCACTTTTTCAGAGAGTTTCATTAAAAAAGACATATTGTCTCTGATAAAGTTAATGCCACCAGTTCTCTAATTGTTCCTGACATTTCCCTGTTGCTCCGATGATGGATCGCTGCAGAAACACAAGCTCCAGCCAGCTGGGGAGCTGAGAAAGTCACCTGTTTGGTCTATTTCTGGAAGTCCAGATAAAGAAGCTGGCTGGTAGCTGCCAGGAATATGCCCACTGCTGATGGCCAAAGAGCAGGACATGCCTCCTTTCATTCTGTCTCCAGGTGTTTGTACCTTGAGGGGCAGAGCTGAATCCTTATTTCCACCTGCCAGAAAAAACCTGGGCCTTGCAGCACAGACCTAGCCAGCATTGTATTCAGTTTCTACATTGATTCAGAGGACGTTTTGGCAGCGGTGCTATAAAACCCAGCGAAAAGTGCTTACTATGAGAGATTGAGACCAAGCTGGCTCTGGAGGGACTAATCCAAGGTTGAATGTATCTAGGAGGACAGGGGCTGTACTGGCTTATTAAGCAGAAGTTTTCAGCTTGGTCTCACCTGGTCTCTGAGCATACTCCACATTTACATCTATTTCTCTGCTTTTGAGGCTGGATTTTCCGTGTCTTGCACATACGGGATTGCCCATGCCATGGCCCAGTAGATTGCTACAGGGGACGGTGCACACATACCTCCGGCACGCTCACCTGGGAGTCAGGCACACGCAACAGGCCTGACAGAAAATCTGAGGGAGATTTTACAACAGCGCGGAGGATAGGGAGGCATCCCGAGCACTGCAGATCGGGCGCTACAATCCCAGGTGCGCCTTTCAAAGGCTCTGCCTCATTCCCTTTGCGTCTCAAAGCCATCCACGTCCACCAGTTCCTGGTTTAGCTTCACGCCAAGGAGAGGATGTGGCTGCTCTTACAAACATCAGGGAGAGGGACCTAATTTATCACTGCAAGAGCTGAACTGAAAGTCAGCAAAGAGGAATATAGGAAGCTCCTTCTGCCTGCCTCTTTTGTCCGTCCATCCATCCTTCTGTCCTTCTCAACGGAGTCTCATGTTGAGCCCTCACGAAGGGCTCTTGGCCCTTTCGATCGATGGGCCAAGAGCAAGCAGTTCAAGGCTGAGATGCCACACCAGGGCTGGCTGTATCTTAGGGTTGAAGTTAGCTGACAGAGCTGGAACAGCAAGGCATATTGTAGACCAGGACGGATGCGTGTCGGCAGGGCTGGGGATGTTGCAGGGGGGTTGGTTCTCCTTGGATGAAGAGATCAAGTGAGCTTGGAGCAGCAGCTGATGGCAGCTGTCACAGGACACTGATAGCCCCAAACCAGCCCCAGGACAGGGACAAAGAGAGAGCCGGATGAGACCTGTTTGTCTTCAGCACATCTCAACAAGAAGCCAAGCGGCTGTGCAAGCCAGAGCTCTGCTCTCCCCGCGGGGAGACGTGACCCAGGATTCCCCGCTGTGGGGGGGTCCATCACCAGCACCTCACCCCCGGCCCCTCTCATATCCGAGGCTCTCTGAGTCGTCGTGCTTCCCAGGTCTGTCCATTTCCAGGGCCCAGAGTGATCCGTTCAGGGCTTGCGATGAAAGGGAGGATCGCTCACTCCCACTGCTTCCCAACCGCTGAGCCCTGACAGCAGCTCCCAGGGCAATTTCTGCAGCTCTGTGTCATCTCCCTGGTGGGCAGTGGTTTCTTGCACTGTCCTAGCTCAAGGAGCCTAATCCGCAGGTCCCAGTGATACAAACAGTATAACTCGGGGCGGGGGGCATTGGTCCGCTGGATGAGACAGACGGATCCAGGCTAGCAGGGAGGGAGACTCGGCACGGTAGCACTAGGAAGTGAAGCCTCTCTAGGTCGGTGGTGCTGAGAGAGGCAGTGGGTCCTCCAACACATCCCCGGGTGTGAATTCATGGCACCAAAGCTGACAGACGTGCAGCAATCCCAGAGTAGCTGCGAGCAGCTAGCGGCTCTTTCTTGCCTTGCCGCTAGCAATGGTGGATGGATGTGGACACATGAAGCCAAGCGTAACTTAGTGGTACAATCGGTAGAAGTCTACCCGTGATGGCTCCAGGGGTAATTCTCCCCTGGGTCTGGTGACGTCCCCCCCGTCTCATCGTTCCACTACTTTTGCACCCTCCGGTAATGTGTTGATCATCTTGGGCCTTTCCTGCTATATTAACTCTCCCCCAGACACCACTGATCTCCCTCTCTAGGGAAGGAATCACCTTTTGGCTGAGCCCATGATCTCTCACTATGATTTGGTTTCCCAGCTCTTGAACCTTTCTTTTAGATCAGTTTCTGGATTTCCTTTTAATTCCTCAACATCCTTTTTTAAGCTGTGAACACCAGCACTGGCCCC